>NW_007250673.1:1045036-1062619 GCF_000164805.1 Carlito syrichta
AAGGATTGCCAGAGCCCAGCAGGTCGAAGCTGTGGTGGCCGGGAGCGGCCACTGCACTCCTGTCTGGGCGACAGAGTGAGACTCCAACTCAAAAAAAAAAAAATCTGAAATGACTGCATTTATTAAGTAAATGAAGTTGAGAGAACAATTCTAGTTTAGAAAAATTTTTAAAATAACAGCACTGGTGTTTTTAACCTCTTGGATATGTGAGAGTCTTTCCTTTAAAGGTAATTTATCTGACAGGCTTTCATATGTCAAATGCCAAAACTTCTAATTTAAGCCTTTTTTTCCTTCTCTTAATTCAAGTTATATTTAAAACTGTCCTCCCTTATTTGTAACCTAAAAACCCAAGGACAGTTTATGTTTCCTAAGTACAGTTTATGTTTCCTAAGTCCAGTCATTATTATCACCAAATATATTTGTCTTATTCTTATGATAACCTATGACATAGTACTTTATTTTGTTTTCATTATCTTCATGATTTGAAATAATGGCTTAGAAATAATTTTTTTCATCTTTCATATCAAGTTTCTGGTGCCTCTTGTTAGGTTATTAATATATTTCTGAAATTGATATGTATTTTAATTTGTTAGCACTCTGAAATACACAGTAGGTGAGTGACTTAGGACTATTTAAGCATGTTCTTTTGTGATATCTCTTTTTACTAGTGTATTTCTCTCAAGTAAGCCTAAAAATTCCAAAGTTAAATTATTATCATATATGGCAGTAAAATCATCTACCTCCTTCCTTTTTTACCTAATAGGTGGCCAGCATCGAAATGTTCAACCTTTTAGTGATGAAGATGCATCTATTGAAACAATGAGCCATTGCAGTGGTTACAGTGATCCTTCCAGTTTTGCTGAAGATGGTATGTATGAGTTTTACATTTTAATTTGCAACTTTAGATAAAATGATGTTTTAGGTGGAAGAATTCTTGTAGCTAAAGTATGCTATTATTTGTTTCTTATCTCCTTTTTTTCTTCTTAAATTAATAGTGGTTGGTTTGTATTATTTTTTAGGACCAGAGGTCCTTGATGAGGAAGGAACACAAGAAGATTTAGAATACAAGTTGAAGGGATTAATTGACCTAACCCTGGATAAGAGGTAAGAAATATTGGAAATTCTTCATTGTGGTGGATTCTGATCAGCTACCTTATATACATAATTTGTGTGGTTCTCTGATATACAGTATGTTTTTTCTAAAGCTTGATTTGTCTACTTTGGATGATTTAATGTTTCTTGTCTCTTTGGGCTTTAATGTGTGTAGTAGCATGCCACTAGAAATTAGATTGAGTCAGATTAGTCATTATAGCATAATAGCACATACATAAACGTATGAGATTATAATATAAATGAATCTGTTGAATTAAAAGTTAATCTTCAACTAGAAGTGGAATGAAACTTGGCTTCAGACTGCTTGTCCACTAATTTTGTGGGCATGAAAAAAATGTCAAAGCTAAATTGTTTTCTGCATCGCAGCTCTAGAACTGAGATAAACAAATGGAATTAAAAAGTCCAAAAGATACACACATGAACTCCAGATTTTTGTAGTATTAAAAAATGTGAGTTTACTTAAATATGTAACATAGGAGAACATGTCTTGTACATTGAAACTATAAAATATTATGTAGGCATTTAAAGTTGTTACTGTCAAACTAATAAACAGAAAAATGCTATGCTATAAAGCAGCTTAAAGTGTTCTGTGTAATAAGATGAGTCATAGATGAGAATTAATTGTATTATTGAAAAATAGAGCTTGATGACGATTAAATTTAAAAAATCTATAGATGGAAAAGGTTTAGAAGGAAATAAGGTAGATTTTAAAAGACCATTGACTATACATTCCAACTGAATCTTCTTTCTCTTATATTGTGTTTTAAATAGTGCGAAGACAAGGCAGGCAGCTCTTGAAGGTATTAAAAATGCACTGGCTTCAAAAATGCTTTACGAATTTATTCTGGAAAGAAGAATGACTTTAACGGATAGCATTGAACGCTGTCTGAAAAAAGGTAATGCCATTATTTTTGAATCAGAGGTGCAGAACTGATCAAGAATTTGCTACCTTCTTTGTATTAACGTTAATTACACTAGAACACTGGCCTGCTCATGAACTTGCTGATAGTCGAGGATTCCACCATACTTGCTGTAACTCAAAATGAGACTTGTTAGAAACTTTATTTTTGTGTATTTAATGAGTAACTTGAAACTAGGTAGATTGTCAACGTTTGTTGTGTCAAAAGAGGTGATTGCCATCCTCTTGTTATATCTGGAATCCTTGAAAGCATGTCAGACATTAAAAAATATTCAGAAAATCATTCTACTTCATTTTTCTGAAATTGAAAGTGCCCCAGTCATCAAGTTCATTTTCCCTTGTACATATTTAAAACATTGATGATATGTGAAGATGACATCATTTTCAGGTTATCCCTTGGAATCTTTGAATTCTAGAACTTTGTAATAGAAATTCTGGAATCTATGTTGTTATAATGAAGAAATTTTAAGAGAAAGAGAGATCTTAAAGATAGTGTCACCAGACCTTAAAGTCTGATGTTACTAGCCTTTTCAGTTTCATAAACTCTCACAATTAAAAAGATTTGCATCAGTTTACTTATTTTGCCAAGTAAAAATGTTGTGAAAATAATCACCTTCTACTATCATTATTTTATTGAAAAATACTTCTAGCACCAAAAATGTAGGAATATGCATTAAGTTGAGTGAAATCAGCTTTATGTCCTTATTTTTTTCAATTTGCCTGAGGGTGGAAGTTTTGTCATGAATGAAAGAAACCCTTGTTCAAATTCATCCCTTTCATTGTTCAGAATAAGGAAAAGCCTAGGAAAAACGAGATGGGTCTAAACTTACATAACATGTTAGTGGTGTAGTTGATAGCAGAACCAACTTTTTAATGATATCACAATACCTTTGTAATGTGTTTTACATCATAACTATCTCCCATAGTGGTTGTTGTACTTTAAAAATTCCATTCTAGGTGGAGCAAGGTGGCTCATGCTTGAAATCCCAGTACCTTGGGATGTTGAGGCAGGAGGTCGATTGAAGCCAGGAGTTCCAAGACCACCCTAGGCAACATAGTGAGACCAAAAAAAAAAAATTAGCTGAGTGTCATGGCTTCTGCCTGTATTCCCAGCTACTCAGAAGGCAGAGGTGTGAGTATCACTTGAGCCTAGGAGGTTGAGGCTGCAGTTAGCTATGATTATACTGCTGCACTGCAGTCTGGATGGAAGAGTGAGACCTTGTCTCTATAAAATAAAAATCCATTCCAGTCTGCATATATTGTAATTTTAAAATTTATCAGGTAATAATTTCAGTATTTGCCTAAACCCTTTGGCATATACATTTCTGGAGAGTTAATTTACAATTACTTTTGTATAATTGCACTTTCTATTATTTTAGGTAATTGTTTATATTTTATTCTTTGATTCATTTAAAACACGTTGATGGGGAAAACTGAAAGTTTACCTTACGGGCTGTGTACATCTGAAATGCTTAGGAAATTAACAAGGGCTACTTCAGCATTATTTGTGAGTACATTAAAGAGTTGGAACACAGAAATTGACTCAAAACACATTATTTAGTAGAACCACTGTAATACTTCGTTAAGATAGGTACTGGTCTCCATTTTGCAGATGAGAAAACTTGTTTAGAGAATAAGAATAATTAATTGATGCACATTTGGCTAGTAAGTGGGATCTGGGATTTAAGTGCAGTTGATCTGCTTCTAAAACTTATGCTCTTTGACCTCACTAAGTTTAGAACTTAGGTCAAAGCCTAGCGGATAGGAAGGGTTTTATAAATGAGTGATAGATGCTATTTTGTCATTGAACAAATTTGGGAAGTTGCTGTCTTAATGAGTCAGTCCACTGAAAAGACTACCATAGATGCATCTTGACTTCTTTTGTAACAGGTAAGAGTGATGAGCAACGTGCAGCTGCAGCATTAGCATCTGTTCTTTGTATTCAGTTGGGCCCCGGAATTGAGAGTGAAGAGATTTTAAAAACTCTTGGACCAATCTTAAAGAAAATCATTTGTGATGGGGCAGCTAGTATCCAAGCTAGGCAAACTGTAAGTATAAAATTTTTAAGTTTACAGATCTATCTAGTCATGCCCCATTCTGATGAATAATCTAGGAAAATAGTATGTTTTTGTTTATATTTTATTCTCATTCGGCTTTTAGTTTTAGTGAGCAGTCTTAACATGACAGTTTTTAAAAAATATTCTGAGACTCCAAAGAGGATCCCATAGAAACCAAATTTCTATATCTTTGAAATTATAAATTTCATACTGATAATAAATATTGTTGAGTTATTTAGGATGATTGTAGAATAATTTTGATTAGAACTTAAACAATCTAGAGACTTAATGTTTATTGGTAGCTGTTTATTATTCTAAGAAATGTAATGGGTTTTCTGGGGGGCAGGGTTGCTGCTGGGACCTATACGTCTTTATAAAAAGATGAATGCCATATTCATGTGGGTGGATTTGGATGGATGTAGAAGACTGAAACTTGTGAAATAGTCATCCAGTTTTAGGGTCTGAGAAAGTTGAAATTGTCTAATTGTTGATACCATTCGTGACACTTGGTTTTAGATGATAGGTTTTTGAATTTTTTTGTTTTTGTGTACTAATAACTGATTTAAATGATTATATGAACATGCTTTGTTGTATCACAGAAACATCTAAGATAGTCTTAGTGGATTTGGAAAATAATATGTGACTCCAAAGCTGTTTTAATGAATGAACCAGTTTAAGTTTGAAACATCTTAATACTTTCAATATTGATTATTCAAGTTAGCTTATTCTTTGGAATTACTTAAGATAAACTCTAAAATCTTAGCAAGTTTACTTCTTGCTGATATCATTACTCAATGCAAATTGGCTGGAACCCCAAGCCTTTATCCTGTGGCTCTGCCCACCTGTGCTGATTCACTCCATATGGCAGGTAGGGTGGCTAGGTGACAGGCTCAGGCTGAAGCATATCACTTCTGCACCCAGGACTTTAGTTTATCAACTGTATGGAAGCTGGACAAGTCTGTTTACCCTGGAGGCAAAAAAATAGGACTTCAGCAACTTCGTATTAATCTCTGTTCTCTAGTAGTTTGTAATCCTCAAATATTTAAATAGCTTTTGTTATTTACCTTTTTCCCTATTTTGGGGTGGACTTGTGCAACTTTTAAATCATACAGCACTATGGGTGTATTTTTTGAAATCTTAGAAAGAAAACCTTCCACTGTGTAGATAATTGGAATGGTCACAATTTAGTGGCATGGAAGTTTGTGGTTGTCGTTTAAGGGCATTTTCTTTTTTGTACTCCTGACTTGCTCTAAATTTTAAAAGTGATCCTTCCTCACATTAGCAGGTGGAATTCATGTTAAATGTGGATAGTCCTAAATTTTAATCTGCCTTTTCTCTTAGAGCATCAAAAAAGAAGATGTAGCTTTGCTTTTGTTGTTTACTTAGGAGAAGGGATTACAGGTTTAAAATTTTCTTTAGTGTTTAGGCTATTTAAATTTTACCAATATCCAGTTTTTCCCGGGATGAAAAAAATGAAAATAAAATAGTGATACCAAGCAGATTAATATAATAAGCCTCCTCATGGGACTGGAACAGAACTAACGGAAACCTAGACCTGACACCAATGGTGACTTTACAGACTTAAAGCTTTAGTGGTATTTGGAACAACATGAGGGAATTTTAGTGACAAAATGTGGAGAAAAGGGTACTTGGAAGGCTGAGGTGGAAGGATCACCAGAGCCCAGCAGGTTGACACTGGGGTGGCTGTGAGCATGTCACTGCACTCCTGTCTGGGTGACGGAGTGAGACTCCAACTCAAAATAAAAAAAAAATCTCAGATTACAAATTCTTTTCTATACGGATTAAGTTGTCAAAGCAAAATGTTCTGGGAATCGATGGCTATGTATGTTGCAAGCAGGTTGTTTGTAAGTATTGTGTTCTGAGTGTACTTTATTAGATAGCTTTACCTTTGTGCTCACTTGTTTAGCCACTTTACCTCAACAAAAGGCAATTATAGGATCCCAAGCCTCTTTTCAACGTACTTCAAAATGAGTGAAATCTGAATTAATGAGATCCTTCTTTAGGTGGGAAGTCTAAGGACAATTAATTAGATAGCTTTACCTTTGTGCTCACTTATGAGATTTCTGCTTCTGTATGCTTATTTCTTGGAAGCTAATTTCTTTTAGAAGTTTTCATAGTAGAGTCTTCATAAAACCAAAAAGGTATAAATGCTTTTAAAAGTTTAAAAACCAATGGAATTTTAATGTGTTTTAAAAGTTTTTAATAAAGAGAGTGGTCTTCTTTATCTTAGATGTCCAAGCTTCATCTATGTCTTTGAATTAGAGTTGAAGTTTAAAATGATATATGAGGCATTTGTACTGCATACAAAAAGGAAACAATGAGGAGGTAGTTAGTTCACCCCTTCAGAGTGCTTTACTCATGCAGATTAAAAAGAAATTCAGTAATTTAAATCACAGACTATGGAGCTCAAATGGTTTTAGAAATTTTGTAATTCATTTGAACACTATCTCCTTTGATTTTATGGATTAATAAAAGAAGACCCAAGAGGAATGGAATCACTTACTATGAGTTTGGTAGCAGAGCTTAGGCAGAGACCCTCTTCCTTTGACACTTGGTCCAATACTCTTTCCCCAGCCCCCCATATACTATATTTGGGACCTAATATGGTCACATTGAGAAAACTTTCTCATTGAATAATAAAAGCAGGAAGATGTAGAATTGATAAGCAATAAAATTACAACAATCACTAACATCTATGTGTTTTCTGGTTTTTTTTTTTTTAGTGTGCAACTTGCTTTGGTGTTTGCTGTTTTATTGCCACAGATGACATTACTGTAAGTAGAAAACACTGACTCCAGTTATCCACAGTTATTTCTAATTTAAAGTGTTTATCTTACTTCATATTCTTATGCATTAGGAACTGTATTCAACTCTGGAATGTTTGGAAAATATCTTCACCAAGTCCTATCTCAAAGAGAAAGACACTAATATCATTTGCAGCACCCCTAATACCGTGCTTCATATCAGTTCACTTCTTGCATGGACACTGTTATTGACCATATGCCCAATCAATGAGGTGAAGAAAAAGCTTGAGATGTATGTATTTTCAGTTTCAGATTTTATAAAAGCAACATTTAGTTGACATAATTGGTTGTATTCACATAATTATGACTGTTTTATAGGCATTTCCATAAACTTCCAAGCCTTCTCTCTTGTGATGATGTTAACATGAGAATAGCTGCTGGCGAATCTTTGGCACTTCTGTTTGAATTGGCCAGAGGACTGGAGAGTGTAAGTATCTAGTTGGCAGAGGAAAAAGCCTGTGTCACAAAGCCCGTTATTGCATTGTTACCTTTGCAATTAAGAATTGGATAATAACTGTGGAGCGTGGCCAACTTGAGAACCCAGTGATTGATTTTCTTGCTCCTTGGCAGTGGCTACATAATACTTCTGAGAGTACAAACCAGTAGGGGTTGGTAGAGCAATATTTGAGTGTAGTTCATTACAGGATTTTTGCTTTCTATGGAACTGAAGTTAGGGTGCTCTATTACTCATGGAGAGTTATCTAGTAACCTGTATGGAGCTGCTTGGATTTCTCATATACCCAATACATCAAGATAATTCAGGAACTTGATGCTTTATGATAAATATCTGGTAAAAGAATAAAATGTTAAGTCAGCATAGGGTTGGAATGAGATGGGTTTAGTCATAGTTGTTTAATGTCTCTAAGTCAAGGGTGGAATCAAACATTGCCCTTTAGACTGGGACATGTGCTTTGCAATTCCCATCTACTGTCTGCTCACAGATATTAGTTAACACGGCTTAGCTTTCAAAAGTATTTGAGTTTGTGATAGTTTGATTACCTGACCCAGTTTGCTTGATACTGTTCCAGGTTTAGCACCGAAGTCTTGTGTTAGAAATCCCTCATCTCAGGCAAACTGGGACATTTGGTCACCCTAGTTTGTGATCTCCATTTTAAGTATTGTTGAAAGGAATGCCAAAATTTTACCATTGGAAAGGAGGAATTTGTTCTTAGCTACTTGATTCAGATAGTGTGCTGATATTTAGAATTGAGGGTCAGCTTTTACTGCCCTCACACTGAATCCATATTTATTGACATGATGTTGTGATTGGCATTGTGTGAGTAAATACAAGAATGATCTAGTAAGGAAACTCAAATATATGAGAAATGAGTTATTAAATAGGAGATATTATTATTAACCTTGAATTACTTACTAGAAGCTTTTTAATTTAAGGAGAACGATTCTTTACAGAATGAAATTTTTTCTGCGGTTAAGTTACTTAGCAGTGAATAGTTCCAAATAGGATTAGTACAGTATTCTGAATTGCCTACCATATATAGTTCTTTGCATTGCATTCTAGGCCTGTGTTTTAAAAGTGTTTACATTCTTAAAATTTATATGTGTGAGGTGTCTTTCTATAGTTCCCACTCCATTTAGTTTGAAGGATAGCAGGTAGAAATGGAAAGTAAGTTACTGCTGTCAATAGCTAATGATTCTCCTTATGTGAGAAATTGGACTCTTAGCATTCAATTTAATTTTACTGAGCTAGTTAATGGTTTTGTAACCTCAAGGCACAGAACCTGTATGTCCCAGTTTTTAATCCAGTGTTCCTCTACTGGCTAGACGTGGTAATTTCTTTTCTTATTTTCCTTTGAAGTACATCTTAAAAGTGAACTAATAATGCAGTTTAAATTATACACATATCTTTTGTCTCCAACTTAATAAATCATAAGGATAGCCAGGAGAACTCATCTGAACATGTTTCATTTGACTTAAGTCTTTATTCAAGGACAAAAATGAACTGGGTTACCTAGTGTTTGGATTTGCCATTTTTTTTTTAAAGTAAATAAGCTTTTTATGTGTGAGGGTGGGGTAGTTTTATTATATTCAAAAATTAATTAAACCAGGATATTGATGAAATACATAGGCAGATTTAAAATAGGGCTGTTAGGGCCGGACTTGGTGGCTTAGCCTGTAATCCTGTGCTTTGGGAGGCTGAGGTGAAAGAATTGCCTAAGCCCGAGGGTTCGAGACCCACCTGGGCAACTTGGTGAGACCTCATCTCTACAATAAATAAAAAATTAGCTGGGCGTGGTAGCGCACACCTGTAGTTCCAGCTACTTGGAAGGCTGAGGTGGAAGGATCGCCGGAGCCCAGCAGGTCAAGGCTGCAGTGGCCAGGAGTGGCCACTGCACTCTAGTCTGAGTGACAGAGTGAGACTCCAACTCAAAAAAATAAAATAAAATAGGGCTGTTATAGCAATTGAATTAATTCAGAGTCTTTTGCTAACATAATTATTTTGTGATTTTAACTTTGAAATCTATCAGTGTGACTGGGCTTAGTGGCTCATGCCTGTAATCCCAGCACTGAGAGGTAGAGGTGGGAGGATTGCCCAAGAGTTCGAGACCAGCCTAGGCAGCATAGTGAGACCTTGGTTTTATTTAAAAAAAGATAAAAATTAGCCAGGTGTGGTGGCACATGCCTATAGTCTCAAGTACTCAGGAGGCTAAGGCAGAACTTGAACCCAGGAGGCCAAGTCTGGGTGAACCATTATTGAATCACTGTACTCCAGCATGGGTGACAAAGTGAAATAATGCCCCTGCCTCTGCACAACACCCCCTCATAAAAGAAATCTACTGGTGTGTTGAATTCTCCTGCCTAGGAGACTCAGAAAAAAAATCTTTTGAATAGTTAACTTCTAGGATTTTTAAAGAATGCGTTGGTTGGATTTTAATAATTATTTGTTCTAAATTGAAATTAGGAGTTATCAGTGTTTTGTAAGAGTTCTAGTTTACTGTATGTGTTTGTCATATAACCAAGTAGGTAAGAGTGGTCTCTGGAGCTATGCTGCTGAGGTTCAGGTCTGTCTGCCACCCTTGCTAATTGAATAAAGTTGGGTAACTTCTCCATGCCACATTGTCCGTATCTTTAAAATGGACAAAATAATAGTAACTACCTTATAGAATTGTCAAGAACATAAGACAGAAGCAGTGTAAGTGTTGGCTGTTAATCTTTAAGTGTTGATTGAATTAAGCATTGCCTCCTCCTGTCAGGCAGTAGACTAGTTGTCTTTTAGGAACTCTACGTTAACTTAAAGTAAGGCAGACACTACTTGGTGGACCAAATTACAGATCTTGGGAGCCATGTGATATGCTGGTCCAAGCCTGACCCAGGAAAGTATACCAAAATATAGTAAGACCTTCCCCAGTGCTTTATATTCCATTCCCCACCTGAGCTGACAAAGGAGGTGATACAGTATAGAGAAAGGGGGAAAAAAGATAATCCAAAGACCAAATACTTCCTGGGGCTAAATCCGAAATCATTAGACTTTATTCTTCAAAAGGGGCAACTCAACATTCTTCTTGTTTCTTGCCTTTGTTTATAAAATAACTGACCCTGTGTAAAAAAGGGTCAAAAATATTGACAAAGATATTCTGCCTTGACTAGAAGGGATTGGAAGAAATCTTTGTGCTTGAATAGATAAAGCCATTTTAGAGATAGTGTTCAGCACTTTGCAGTGAATTGGGAAGGGATCAGCTCTATTTTGATGTTAGACTTTCATACGATTTTTAAATACTTATGATAGCTATCCAATATCCAGCTTCTTTATATTCAGTATTCCAGTGACTTCTGTATAGAAATACTAATTTAGGGAATGACTTTTTTTTTCTGTGACCGTAAGCATCTCACTCTGTCTGCCTAAACTCTTGTAGAAGTTTTCTGTGGTTAGTTTCATACCAATTCCATTTATCTTTTGAAACTATTTGATTATAGCTGTTATTTTGATATGAAATGATTATCTTCAGCTGACCAATTTGTTGTATTTATGTTAGATTAAAACAGGCTATATCATATCAGTAAGAGCTATAACTTAATGGATGCTTATGTACTGTGTTTTATATTTCTATATTTCTAATTTCTATATTTAATGCTCATAAAAAACACTGAGATGTGGGTGGTATTAACTGTTAATGTAAGAGTAACCTGAGACAGATTGGTAATGTAATTATTCCCAGGAATGTATAGATCCAAGTGGTGGATGCTTGTGATTAAAAACTGGATATTCTGTCTGCAAAACCCATGTTGTGTATATGTGACTCAACGTCTTTGAAATCCCAGTAATGTCTTGTATACTGTGGGAGCACAATAGGTATTTGTTAAATGCATATACTTAGAAAGGAGAACACAGAAATGTGTTTATGTGTGCCTTTCTACCAACCTAAAGATTAACATTGCTCTGTGCAACTGGAGATTTTCCAAAGGTAGTCTGTTTTTTGTTAGTTTTAGAAGAGATTGGAAAAGAAAAGGCAATAACAAATGAAACAAACTTGCTTTTCCTTACCAGGATTTTTTTTATGAAGATATGGAGTCTTTGACGCAGATGCTTAGGACTTTGGCTACAGATGGAAATAAGCACCGGGCCAAAGTGGACAAGAGAAAGCAGCGGTCGGTTTTCAGAGATGTCCTGAGGGCAGTGGAGGTAGGCTTCTTCTATGCCGTAACAGCTACTCATTTAGAAATTAGATTGTTTCAGACTAAACTTGACAATTGGGTCATTTTATTGATTGAATTTTACCTTTGATGAAAATAATTCCTCCTCTTAAGACTTAGCAGGTTTTTAACAACTTAAGTGAAGACCATTTTGTAAACAAAGGAAAATATAATGCTAGTGCATGAAGATACTTGTTTTATAGGTTTAAAAATAAAATTATCCATATTACTAGAAATGTATTTTACCTTGGTGTACATGATATTGTTTAAGCAGTGGTGCTGAGCACATGAATGCTTAGTACAGTGTTTTTGTGAATATAATACATTGTTGTCTATCTCTCAGTTTCCAATTTAACAGTTGCATTTGTAAACAAAGACCTCTGTGATCTCTCTAGGAAGGCTAGGTACTAAAAACCAAATAATAAAACCCAGGATCTTAACAAGCCCACTTAAAATCATTGTGTGATGCTTGAATTTTTTTCTGTAATCCTCTAACTTGCTTCAATCTATATGGCAAATAGATTGGTTTAGAAACCTTCATGGATTAGAATGCATGACTGAAATGAGCTGTAGGATAAGGGTAGTCTCACTGGAGAACATTAAAGTCTTTAGCAATTGCTTTTGGTTGGCTAGGTAAGAAATATTTCTTAAATTTAAAGAGAAAATTTCTTAGCTGTTGCTATTTGAGCAAGCAGTTCTTTTAAGAATAACTATTTTATCAACTAGTCACTCAACTTGATGTGTATATGAAAATGTAGAATGAGAATTTCAGCTGGAGATGCTGAGGCCCCACCTGAGATCCAGCTTTGATATGTTCCAGTGAATTACCATGTGTACCCTACTGTCTTCAATTTAATCTACTTTTTAAAAAGCAAAACGTAGGTCTGTAAGTTAGGATAAATACTTTTGTTTAGAGAATAATGACAAGAAAAAAAGTCTGTACATATTCAGTACAGTTGCATTTTTCTTTTCCTGAATGTTTTCAATCCACGGTTGGGTTGAATCCGTGGATGTGGCATCCACAGATATGGAGGGCCGGGGATATAAGTGAAAGACTGGGATTAGCCTTGAATTGGGGAGGGAAGGGAGTTTAATCTGTTACCTGCAGGAGGGATGAATGGGTAAGGATATCGGTGACTTTATAGAAAATGTGTGGGAAATAGAGTTCTTTCCTGGTGTTATAGTGGTTTCTGAAATAAAGAACGTTAAAATAATAGAACTTTGCTGCTTTTTGAGCTCCTGTTACATAGCAGGTGTGCTCACTCTTATACCTCTAATAATCCTCATGCCAATGAATGACCATGTGTACCCTACTGTCAATTTAATCTACTTTTAAAAAGCAAAACCTAGGATTATAAATTAGAGATAAATATTTCTGTTAATGTTGACTTTAATAGAATTATGGTAATATTTTATATCTACTCTGGATTTTATAATCTAAAAACAAACAAAAAAAAACCCCTAACTGAGCAGTGGTAGAGATAGCCTCATTTTATAGGCAAGGGAACAAACAAATAGTTTAAGTTACTTGCTGAAATCACAAGCCAGTGAGTGGCATATCCATGTAAGTCTATAGTCCACATTCTTTTCCAGTACATTATATATTGTATCTGCTGAGTGAGAAAGAGCAAGTAGATGTGGGGAAAGGCGGTTGGAGTAGTCTTTCTTGCCACTTGAAGTTCCGTCTCCTCTCTCCTCTTGCTGTGGCAGTCAGCTTCTCCCTTCCTGGTTACCCTTATAGTAATAGTAATGTATTCATGATTCACCAAAGAATTAAGCAGCCAGTTTCCTTACCAAGCTCTGCCACCATTTTGAGTGGCTTCTTTATCCTTTTGGAAAATCCTGTTCTTTGTTCTATTGACTTCTATCTCCATTTCACTTGGGCTGCACTTCCATGTTTATACCTTAGAAATGGTCTTCTGGCAGAATTATTCCATTGCTCAAATCTTCAACTGTTGTTCCTTTTATTGTCTTCTAAGCCTAGCCTGGGCTCTGGAGCCCTCTAGTTGCTGGGACTCTCCTTTTTGCTTGGTCTATTAACTCCACTTATCTTCACTCCCTTTCCTAGATCCTTGTTCCCCATCAGTTCACCCACTGCCAGTGGTGCCATTTTGTCTTCCTGACTGTTCTACAGCCTTTTCTCTCCCATCCTAGACCAATACAAACATCTGACCTTTTCTCCAAGTTTATTGAGAGCTATTAAAATGTTTAATGTTCACAATAGTATAGTTTTTACCATTAATATTTATTCAAACTTAGTTGTGCTTTCAAGTCTACCAAAACGAGACAAATTCTACACCCTTGCATATAGGATAGTAGTTTTTAGTCCACATTTTAGGTATGGAAGTATCTGTTTAAACCATATTGTTCATTTATCTGAAATTTAAACCCATTGTTCTATGGTCTTTCAGTATGTGAAGGACCACAGTAAATGTGTATGTATATATTCATGTATATATGAGGGGGGCATCCCCAAAAGCCCAGAATTATCTCTTTGGAGGGCAGGTCCCTTGTACAATCTTTTTCCACTGGGTAAGTGTAGGAACCCATTTGCATCAGTGTACTAGCTAGCATTGTGAGAAACTGCATTGCAGAAGAAATGCCCCCAGTTGTGGCAGTAGATGACTGGTTCTTACACCATGACATTGCACCTGCCCATACCTTGCTGAGTGTTCAACAGTTTTTGACCAAACGTGGATGACCTCAGTGCCCACTCTCCCTATTCCCCCGATCTTGCCCTGAGCAACTTTTGTTTCTCCAATGAAAAATGTCCTCAAAGGGAATCGTTTTGCCAATGTGGAAGTGATAAAACAAAAAATGGCAAAAGCACTAAAAAGTATCAAAATGGATGAGTTCAGAAACTGAGCAGTGGAAAAAGCATCTCCATAGGTGTATTGCATCAAATGGAGAGTGCTTTGAGGGTGACTGAAGTTTTAAAATGTAAGAATAAATACATAATTTTTTATAAATAAATTCCAGGCTTTTTGGGGTCTTCCCTCATATCTGTTCAGAAATTGTGTTTATATAAAATCCCTTTTGGCTACTTTAGTGCCTCTGATAATTTTGAATTTTCTATTGGTTAGGAACGGGATTTTCCAACAGAAACTGTTAAATTTGGTCCTGAACGCATGTATATTGATTGTTGGGTCAAAAAGCACACCTATGACACTTTTAAAGAGATTCTTGGATCGGGAATGCAGTACCATTTACAGGTAAGTGAGTGACTTTCTTTCTATACATTTGCTTTTATTTTTCATTTTAATTTTATTTTTTGAGTTGGAGTCCCACTCCGTTGCCCAGGCTGGAGTGTAGTGGCATGCTCACGGCCACCCCAGCATTGACCTGCTGGGCTCCGGCGATCCTTCCACGTCAGCCTTCCAAGTAGCTGGAACTACAGGCACACTACCAAGCCCTGCTAATTTTTGTTGTTGTTGTTGTTGTGACGAGATCGCACCAAGTTGCCTGGGCTAGTCTCAAACCCGTGGACTCTGGCAATCCACTTGCTTCGGCCTCCCAAAGTTCTGGGATTACAGACTACGCCACTGAGTCTGGCCCACATTTGTTTTTAAATTAGAGAGCAGTCTTGAGGGTCGTTCACTTACCTAGCTTTTGAAGTTGATTGAGTATCCGGAATGCTTCCACATGTTAGAAAACAGTAAATTTATTTTTGAAAGTGAAATTGAATAAAACTGAAACTTTGTTTCTTTTCTTTGTTTTGTGTAAGTCTGGTGGGATGTTATTGATATCCTTGTACATAGCTTGACGTAACTTTCTTTGATTCAAGGTTTTGGAAAATAATTTTTTTTTTTTTTTTGAGTTGGAGTCTCACTCTGTTGCCCAGGCTGGAGTGCAGTGACATGCTCATGGCCACCCTAGTGTCAATCTGTTGGGCTTCAGTGATCCTTCTGTCTTAACCTTCCAAGAAGCCAGAACTACAGGTGTGCACTACCACAACTGGCTAATTTTTGATTTATTGTAGAGACGAGATCTCGCCAAGTTGCCCGGGTGGATCTCGAACCCGCAGGCTCAGGCAGTCCTCTTGCCTCAGCCTCCCAAAGTGCTGGAATTACAGACTGACCCACCAAGCCTGGCCTGAAAACAATTTGCTCTCATACTGAGAAACAGAAAGACAATAAGTGATCTAGGTTCAAATTTATAGGTTCCCTGTATATTGTGTATGGTATAAATGGTTCCATATACATTTACATTGTTCATCAAAGTCTTTCTGTGTAGTGAAAAAGGGTTTTAATATTTAATACTGAGCTTTTTCTTTCATATAAGTCAAATGAATTCCTTCGCAACGTATTTGAACTTGGACCCCCAGTGATGCTTGATGCTGCAACACTTAAAACAATGAAGATTTCTCGTTTTGAAAGGGTAAGTTTTATTTTTGTTTTTAATTGAACTAAATGCACCAAAGAAAAACGGAGCCAAATCTCTGATTCTGTCTAGTGACAGAAACTTAGCTGTGTCTTCCTATATGTGGAATTCTAGTTTTTCATGGTGTTTCACACAGAATAGCTGTACTAAAGGCATAGATGCTTTATTGCATTTAAAGTGTGGGGGGCTTTAATAAAATTTTTTACCTATAATTCCACTATCTTAACACAAACTTTTCATTTTCTTCTATGGAATTTTTATATTTAAGAAAAAGTATTACATTTATGCAGTGCTTCTTTTGAATCAGATAACAGCCTACTTAATGAAATACCAGTTTTGTTTCACAAATGAGGAAACCGTTCTGAGAATGCTTGTAACATTTAATTGTAATTAATACCAATTTCACTTAACATTTCAAAAATTTTTAATTATATATATATTTTTAAATTGAGGTGAAATCCACATAGCATAGGCTAGTTTAAAGTCAGTAGCATTTATTGCATTCATGATATTGTCCAACCATCACCTTTATCTAGTTTCAAAACATTTTTGTCACCTTCAAAGAAAACCCTGTACCCCCCTCAGCAGTCACTTTTCATTTGCACCTCCCCACAACTGCTGGCAACTACTAATGTACTCTGTCTCTGTGGGTTTACTAGCTATTTCATACACATGGAATCATACAGTATGTGTCCTTTTGTCCATTTAGCATTTTTTTCCATTTAGCATAATATTGTCAAGGTTCATCCATATTGTGGCATGTATTAGTGCTTCATTTTAGTGGAAGAATACTATTCCATTGTGTGGATGGATATACCACATTTCACTTATCCACTTATCAACTGATGGACATTTGGGCTGTTTCTGCCTTTTGGCCATTGTGAACAGTCCTGCTGTGAACTTAATATACAAGTTTTTGTTTGACTGTCTCTTTCTGGATCTGGGAGGTATTACCTAGGAGTGGAATTGCTGGGTCATAAGGTAGTTTGATGTTTAACTTTCTGAGGAACCGCCACAGTGTTTCCCATAGCTGCTGTACCATTGTATATTTCCATCAGTGTATAAAGGTTCCAGTTTTTCCACATCCTCGCTAACACTTGTTATTGTTTGTTTTTATTTTTATTTTTTGAGATAGGATCTCACTCTGTTGCCCAGGTTGGAGTGCAGTGGCACAATCACAGCTCACTGCAGCCTTGACCTCCTGGGCTCAAGCAATTCTGCCTCAGCCTCCTGAGTAGCTGGGGCTACAGGTGCATATCACCACGCCCAGGTAATTTCTTTTTACATTTTTTTATAGAGATGAGGTCTTGCTGTGTTACTCAGGCTGATCTTGAACTCCTGGGCTCCACTCCGGCCTGTGTTTTATTTTAATTATCACCATTCTGGTGGGGGTGAAGTATTTAATTATGTTTTTATCCAGCCTATATATTTTATCATTTTTATGGTCAAATAATTTTTGGAAATCTTCTAACTTTAATAAATACTGACTTTTTACATACTTTTCTCTTTGGAATTACTTCTTTGAAGAAATCCCTACGATGGGAATATAGGGTCAAATTATGGCTTGTGATATGTATTGACAAGTTACCTTCCTATTATTCTCAGTTATCTCCATCAGTGAATGAAGGCATGTAGCTAT
>NW_007250673.1:1062639-1078813 GCF_000164805.1 Carlito syrichta
TTTTTTGAGTTGGAGTCTCACTCTGTCGCCCAGACTGGAGTGCAGTGGCCACTCCTGGCCACCGCAGCCTCGACCTGCTGGGCTCCAGTGATCCTTCCGCCTCAGCCTTCCGAGTAGCCGGAATTACAGGCATGCGCTACCACGCCCGGCTGATTTTTTGATTTATTGTAGAGATGAGGTCTCGCTGCCCAGGCGGGTCTCGAACCCGCGGACTCATGCAATCCACTCACCTCAGCCTCCCAAAGGCGCGGGATTACAGGCTGAGCCACCGAGCCCGGCTTGATGTTTAACTTTCTGAGGAACCGCCACAGTGTTTCCCATAGCTGCTGTACCATTGTATATTTCCATCAGTGTATAAAGGTTCCAGTTTTTCCACATCCTCGCTAACACTTGTTATTGTTTGTTTTTATTTTTATTTTTTGAGATAGGATCTCACTCTGTTGCCCAGGTTGGAGTGCAGTGGCACAATCACAGCTCACTGCAGCCTTGACCTCCTGGGCTCAAGCAATTCTGCCTCAGCCTCCTGAGTAGCTGGGGCTACAGGTGCATATCACCACGCCCAGGTAATTTCTTTTTACATTTTTTTATAGAGATGAGGTCTTGCTGTGTTACTCAGGCTGATCTTGAACTCCTGGGCTCCACTCCGGCCTGTGTTTTATTTTAATTATCACCATTCTGGTGGGGGTGAAGTATTTAATTATGTTTTTATCCAGCCTATATATTTTATCATTTTTATGGTCAAATAATTTTTGGAAATTTTCTAACTTTAATAATACTGACTTTTTACATACTTTTCTCTTTGGAATTACTTCTTTGAAGAAATCCCTACGATGGGAATATAGGGTCAAATTATGGCTTTTGATATGTATTGACAAGTTACCTTCCTATTATTTTCAGTTATCTCCATCAGTGAATGAAGGCATGTAGCTATTACACATAGGTTTGTCAGCATTGGGTTTTATAATTTAAAAAATTTGTTAATTTGTATTAAAATGACACCTCATCACTTTTTTATTGTTATTTCAATTGACAGCACAGTAGGACTTCTTTTTTCCCACATTAGTTATGATTTCTTTTCTTAGATCAAATTAAATGTTGATGTCCTTTTTCTCTTGGAATTTTCTTGGTATTCTACATATTTGACTAATATTTTTCTTAATGTAGAATAGCTTTTAACTCTTTATATATTTTTTCTTCCTCACTCTTTGTGTGTTTTATAAACATTTAAAATACTTACAGGACCAGATTAGTTCGTTTTTTTCCTCTGTGCCTTTTACCCTTTTTTCCCCTTGCCATAAGAATATCTGAAGTCTTTCTGATCCACATGTATTTTCTTTTTCTTCATTTCAGCGTTTATATAACTCTGCAGCCTTCAAAGCTCGAACCAAAGCTCGAAGCAAATGTCGAGATAAGAGAGCAGATGTTGGAGAATTCTTCTAGATTTTCAGAATTTGAAGACTATTTTCTAATTTCATTTTTTTTTCTATTTCTAATGTATTTAAATTCTAGAGACAGTTTTTATCTTGGATTAACTTAGCTAACTTTTGTAGTAGGGGTTATTGCTTATAATTTAATGTACAGTATTGAAAATGGTGAGTTCTGATTAGTGAGTATTCTCTGTAAATATAATCAGTAAACATGAATAAAGTGTTTGTAATGTTCCGTTATTTTTTATTTATGAAATCAGCACATGTGAGATTTCACTTGATTTCATGATGGGGAAAATTATTAGCCAAGGTTTAATTGCTTACATTGTGGTTGTCAAAAATACAGATTTATTTTAATGATATATACATATAAGGTATTAACTTGTATCTTAGACAGAGTTCAATATATGATTTTTGGGATTCAGTTCCTCTGGAAAAGCTGCTATATTTTAAATGGAATGTAGCTTTTAAAATTGTCACTGAGAACAGCAAAGGAAATTACACCATGAAACCTTACAGCTGCACTTCAGCTATTGGGAATTCATGATGAATTAGCATGTGCCAGAAAGGTTGTTAACCTTAACCTCTGAGCATTAATGCTGCTGTGTGAGACCTTGTGCATTTTACTTTAAAAAAAAGATCTTTTCACAATGAAAGTGCTTTTTTCTAATAAAAGGAACATTCTTTATGGCTTCAAGATACAGAGTTAAAAATGCCCAAGCCAGGTAGGGAGTGAGGGGGACAAAGCTTTATTTGCATATTTGAAAACATTGAAATAGATGAAAAAAAGTCATAATATATAATTGGGATTTAAATGACTGGGTGCTTCGTTTATTGGTTGCCTCTATGAGGTGGTTTTTTTTTTCATTTTATGCATTTTGACAATGCATTAACAAGTAATTTGAATTTAAAAACACGAGTGCAAGCAACATGTGCAGTTTAGAATCCACAGACTTGTTTATTTGATACTCTTACTGTAGAAAACAGTGAGTAGGGAAGCAGATACACTGTAGGGAGAAGAACCAAATCATTTAAGGCATTTTTTTCCAAGCTAGTGTTCTTCCTCACCTAAATCCAAGCAGCTCTTGGAAGTCTGATTTCCCCCTAGGTGAAAAGCATGGTTTATGGAAAAGCTAGTTTATGACGTCTCTGTTGCTGAGTTCTATGCCTCGGTACCAGGACAGTGGAAAACAGGCTGTGATGTGTGTAGATCCTGGATTTGTGTGTTGCCACATGTATTCCAAGTAAGGTAGAGCTGTGGGAATGGGATTGTAAAGAGTGTTTCCCCCTACATTTCAATTTCATTTATGTATACATAATTTTAAATAAAAATGGATTTTATTAAAATGTTATATAAACATGGTTTAATAACCTTCCTTCAAGGCTCATAAAAAAAACCCTCACTCCATCCTTTGCTGTTCCTCAGTTCCATCCCAGGAGGCATTCAGCCTTCGGTGTTTCTTCTTTGAAATTTCTAATTAATATGCTTTATACGGTTCTTTCTCTGGTTTTTAGACATTTGTCAACTTCCTATTAGGACAGGAGATTTCTGCCCTTGTTTTCCATATGTTTTTGGTTAAGTCATCGTTATTTGCCTTGTTGTGATGCTATATGTGTGTTCACTACTGAACTAAATAGTTTACTGTGCTTACATTTTCATTCCCATACAACATTTTGTCTTGGAGTTGTCTCATTGACTTTCTGTGCACATCGCTAGTTCTTCCCAAACAGCCCCAGATGTGTAAAGCTTTTCTTGATGCTGTACTTGTTTTAGTCTACTTCATTCAAGTGTATAGCTGCTTTCCTGAGACAACATTATCATGTGGGGAACTTGTTTTCCTTCATCTTGAGTTGGATCCCACATTTTCTGGACCCCGGTCTTCATTAGTTTACCTTCCTTCAGTACTTTCTTGGGAATGGGTGCATGAGAGGTCAGTTATTTTGAAACTTAATATTTCTGAAAAATAATTTGCCTGGTATATGAAATTCCAGGTAGAAAATCAAATTTGGAATTTTTGAAAAATCTAATTGACAATTGTATTTAAATTATTTGAAAGCATCTCTATTCTAATGAGTAAAATCTTGAGACATCTGATGGGATGTTTGGTTTTCTCAGAATCTCTGTCTCTAATGTTCTAAAATTGTATAATACAGAGTTTTAGTGGGCTTGGCAATCTGCAAAGCAACCTTGAGTTCTTAATGTCTCCCTCCTCCCTCTCCTCCCTTCCCCCCATTTTCTTTGTTCTGTAACTTTGTTAGGGAGTGGAGCTTCTAAATTGAGGCTTAGGTCTTTTTATTTATTATCATCATTCATGTTTTTCTTTCTGGGATATTTTCTAGTGCAATTCTCCAGTCTTACTGTAGCATTTTACTTTTGGCTAACATCATTACCTGCCTGTATATAGCTCCACGTTTCACTCTTACCTCCAAATCCTAGGCCTGCCTGAATTCTACAGGGTCGGTCAGCTTGCTTATCAGTGCTAGTCCTGCTAAGGCATATACCACTCTTCTCTCTTTCTCATGTTCAATACATTTGTTGAACTTTTTCGAATTTATACATGAAAAACTTGCTATTCATGCAATTAATGGATAATTGCTGGACAAGGATTACTGGAGATTCAATGTATAGGAATGCTTGAGATTTCTTGAAAGTAGTTAAATGCTGTGTGATATAGGTCAGTTGTTCACTGCTCGATTCTTGGTTAATCTTGCTGGTTTGAAGAAATTTGAGGGTTCCTGCTCAGTTTATTTTGAGGCTCAAGCATTCATTTTGGAGCATTCAACATCTGTGACTCAAGTCTTGGATTGTATTTGTTGAATTTTGGGGGAGTGAATCTAAATATTCTGAGATACAATATTTAAAAAACAAAAACAGCTGGACATGGTGCCTCACACCTGTAATCCCAGAACCTTGGTAGCCTGAGGTGGTTGGATGGCTTGAGCCCAGGAGTTCCAGGCCAACCTAGGCAACGTAGTGAGGCCACATCACTACAAAAAAGTAGCTGGGTGTGGTGGTGCATGCCTGTAGTCCTGGCTACTTGGGATGCTGAGGGTGGGGGTGGGGGGAATCACCTGAGCCCAGGAGATGAAGGCTGCAGTGAGTGAGCCATGAAGATGCCACAACCCTTCAGCCTGGGCGACAGAAGTCTAACTGGCCCCAAAGCCAGTTTCATCCCCTCACTGGTGTAAAGTATAGCTGAATTCAGACTTTGATGTGAGACTTGGGTTTAAATCTCATCCCTGCCACTTATAATCAGTATGTCCTTCAACAATTAAACTCCTTCGTTTCCATTTTCTTTATGCCTGAGGGCGGTTACTATTTCACAGGGTTTAAAGTTACAGGAGAGATGAAAAACAGTAAACGCTCAAAAATGAGGGGATTACTTCAATTATTTCTTCAAAGGACAGATGGTTTAAGATAGATCAGGAAGTGTGTGTGTGTGTGTGTGTGTGTGTGTGTGTGTGTACTGAGCATGATAATAGCACTTTCATTTGAAAAAACATTTTCATTTGTCAGAGAAATTTGGCCTAGCTTTTTAATGTATAATACATTTCTGAGAAAACAGTTACTAGTTTTTTGTCTTCCTCCAAGAACTGGTCCTTGAGTACAGATGAGGCTTAAGAAAATGGCATTCCCTTTTCTCAAAAGCAGAGTGAGGTCCCTATGGAATATAGGTGTAAACAGAATTTTGTGGAGCACACATTTTCTAACTCTCATGAAAGATGTTTCAAGAATGAATAAGGCCCATGTAGTCATGGCAGTAGAAGGTGGGATTATGAAGGACTGCATATCTGTTTACAGCCTAGCCAAAGGAATACTGCTGGGATAATTACGCCCTGGGATCTGGGATCCAGGGCTAGTGGGGTCGCAGATCTCCCTGTCTCTGTAGCATCTTTTATGTACACCAGAGGGCAGAAGCTCCTTAGCATGTATGTGAGGGAACCACACAAGTGAAAGGCTGACACTCCCGAAAAAGAAGGTTGTGCAAAACTCACAGAATAAAGCCTTTGTCAAGGAAAAGGACGTTGATGAGATGAAATGCTTCCTTCACCAGCAGTGGGGTGGTCACCATGAAATCTCCCACTCACACTCACTTTTTATGGCTACTGGAAGCCCTAGAAGTCTGACTTGCCATCATCCTAGATATGTCACACCATCTTCTGTCTCTGGTTATTGCAGTTCTCTGCTTGGTCTGGAATCCTTGAAAGTCAGTTGTCACAGTGGCAGCCCCGGCCTGCTACAGCATGTTTATATATGGGAGCACACCACGCCAGAAGTGCTAGAAGTGTGTTGGTTTACACAGTTGTTTCTGCCAAATAAGGACATTAACTTCAGTCCAGTAAGAACCTCGTCAGTGACCAACTAAATCAGGGCATAATGCTTTGTTGTTTTCTTTTAAAAGCATAGTTTTAGTAATAAATTTATTAAAAACCTTAGACATTATGAAAAATTTCAATGTTTAGAAGCTTACACTGCTTGGCTAAATTAACACTAAATATAGACCAACAGTTTCATGCTGAGGTTTATGAGTCTCACAGCAGTAAAGAAAGAACTACAGTATTTGTAGGAAGTTGTGCAGTGGCTCCTGAATAATTAGGTTTTTTTCCTGATAACCTAGCAGTCAAAGCTCACATTTTTGTAAGTAATTTGCATGCTCTTACTCTATTGAGACTGAATTATGATTCTTGAGTCTGGGAAGTTTTTGTTGCATGTGCTCTGTGCTTTTCACTCTGGATAGAAATGATTTAGACTTGATTTTAAAAATTACTTCCTGAATATGAAGAGGCATTGACTCGGAAATGGAATTAAAGAACAAATTACCATGACTCACTCAATAAAGCTTCTTATTAGCTTTGAATTAAGCCCTATTAGGATAATTCTGATTTTTGTGGCAAGCAATACTGGTGTGAGTTATATTTCTATGGTTTGATACCAAGCACCTGTGGGAAGAAAATAAAGCACAAAACAGTTTTTCATAGACAACTATCTTTGTCAGAATATTTATTTGTAAGTAGTCAAATGATTTTTAACTGACAAAAAGAATCAGCTGTTAGTAGAGAAAAATGAAATTACTTACATTTTTCAGCTCAAGGTATTAGAAAGGGTTTTGTTAAAGGGATGCTGTTAACCAATCTTGGTAATTAAGCAAATAAACACACAGGGGCTGGGAAGAAAGTTGAGCCGTGTGATGCAGAATTGCTGGTAACACTGGCTTCTCCAGCCTTGTTGGTTGTTCCCAGATGCCCTCATTTGGAGATGCCAAAGATAGCAATCACTGGGTGTCAAACAGCTGTGGATCCTGGTTTCAGGGCCATGTGATGTTGTATCCATTTACTAGTAGACTTATGAGTCATTTGCAAGTCATTTGCAGGCTCCTGGAGGCCCTGAACAACAACCAATTCAATTTTCTCTGCTAGTTCTTTATTTTTCCATTTGCATGTTACGGTTCATTTAAAAATATGTTGAAATAGATATATTTACATTGTGATTTCACTCACTCTAAAGAAGATAGTCTCAGCACTTCATATCTAACTCTAGGTTGTTGTCTTAGTTTTTTGGAGTTACCTTTTGAAAAGATAGCAAGGTCAGTACTTTGGAGATTTTATTAGCTGTACTCATAAAGTGGTTAAGATTTTTTAGCTAGTTCTCTACTTTGTAAATATTGATTAAGCCTCAGTATGGGATCTAGGCAACAGCAGTCACACTCCTGAAGGGGAAATTAAGACTCAAGGATATTAAGTCAGAGTTCAAAAATGAACCATGTGTCAGTCACCATGCCTAAAATAGAAGCTGTGTTTGAAACACTGGTCCTATGATGTGGCACACATAACTTTTATTCCTGGACAAATAATAGTGTTTGGCCAAAGAGTATAAAAAGATGACAAAATAGAAAAGACTTCTAGGATAATTGTTTTAAAGTCTGTGATCATGCATCAGTCAATACTTTGGGGTCTTGGTTTTATCTACAAAAGGATATAATCTGATTGATTTCTAAGGTTCCTTTTCTCTGCTGCTTTTATTTTTTAATTGTCATAACAAGTCATTTTCTAAGGAATGCTCTGTGTGGTATATTTGGAAGTTAGTAATATCAATATCTAAAGTGCTGTAGTCTTATCTTGTTCTAAAATTTCAGAGTTAAAATTAAAATTCCAGGATAACTGAAACACACTTTTTAATTTTAACTCTGAAAAAAATTTAAATTAGTCTATGACTTTTTGAGATCACTGTTTTTCTTAGCTAGAGCGCTGGGAACACATTTTTCATAAGTACCGATAACTTTCAGGTATTACTGGGAAATTACTAGTTTTGATATTTGAGAGTGCAGTTTAAACTGTTTAGTAAATGGCTGATTTTTTATAGGTATATACCTTTTTTTATTCTGAATTTGCTTGCTCTTAACTATATTTCTCTTCATTCTGTAGCTGGTTATTAAAGAAAAAATTTTTAAAATGGTAACAGTAAGTAAATAATGTGTTGCCACATGTAGGCAGACACAATAATCATTGCATTGACTTTACTGGAGTCCAGATAAACATCACATGAGGATTTTTACTCTCAATCTTATTTCTGTTAGTATGCTTATTATTAACTGCTTCCAGTTCTTTTGAAAAGAATGAGGTTTGAGGATTTAAATCCTAAATAAATATCCTAGGTATTTCAACTTAAAAGTTACCGGCTACTAAACCTGGCACTGGGCAGTTGAAGACTAGAGTTGGTACCTACTGTAAGGAATTTTTTTTTTTCAGTCCACTGGAGAAGTCAAAGACGCTAGCAACTAAACGCACTAAAATACTATAGAAGAAAGCACAGGATCCAGCAAAGACACAAAGTCAGGTTGGTTCTCTCCTCGTAGGGGAGGTGATGTTTGAGCTAAATTTTAAGAGAAGATTAGGAAGGTGTGCGGAAAACAAAAGTAGCCCAAGGGAAAACTCAATGAATGTGGAATAAAAGGCCTGATTCCAGCTCTGCTATGAGTTTAAATGTGTAATCTCGGACATTTACCTCTCTGACCTTGAATGTCCTCATTTGTGGAAAGGATGAGGGCTAGACCAGAGCATGTTTAACATACTTTCCAGATCAAATATTAGACTCTTCATGAAAGGAGATAGCCATGAAAGAGAAAGCTTTTTTAGTATTTGGAATTTGTCTTTCTAGGGCCTTCTTTTCACATAATTAAATGGCCACAAGTTTCCTGTTGTGCTAGAGAGATATGTTCATGTAGAACTTTTTTTTGAATTGGAGTCTTACTCTGTCACCCAGGCCAGAGTGCAGTGACATGCTCATGGCCACCCCAGCGTCGACCTGCTGGGCTCCAGCGATCCTTCCACTTCAGGCTTCCAAGTAACTGGCATGCGCTACCACGCCTGGCTAATTTTTGATTTATTGTAGAGACGAGGTCTTGCCAAACTGCCAGGGCTGGTTTCGAAACCACAGGCTCAGGCTATCCACTTGTCTTATCCCCCCAAAGTGCTGGGATTACAGGCTGAGCCACCGAGCCCGGCCAGAACTTTTTTTTAATCTCTTTAGGATTTTTAGTGCTGCTTGAAGTTGTGCTGTCATTAGTGAGTATTACCTTTAATGTGAACCTCAATGTAGTAGACTATTTTGTGTTGCTACAAAAGGAATACCTGAGACTGGGTAATTCATAAAGAAAGCCAGGAGCGGTGTCTCACACCTATAATCCTAGCACTTTGGGAGGCCGAGGTGAGAGGATTGTCTGAGCCCATGGGTTCGAGACCAGCCTGGACAACTTGGCGAGACCTTGGCTCTACAATAAATAAAAAAAATAGCTGGGCATGATGGAGCAGGCCTGTAGTTCCAGCTACTTGGAAGGCTGAAGTGGAAAGATCACCTGAGTCTCCCAGGTCAAGTCTGTGGTGGCCTTGAGCGTGTCACTGCACTCCAGTTTGGGTGACAGAGTGAGACTCCAACTTAAAAAAAAAGGTAATAAAGAAGAGAGGATTATTTAACTCACAGTTCTGCTGACTGTACAAGAAGCATAGAGCTGGTGAGGCCTCAGGAAGCTTACAATCATGTCAGAGGGGAAGGGAAGCCATGCAAGAGAGAGAGTGCAAGGGAGATGCTAGGCTCTTTTAAAACCAGCTCTCTGCCGGGCTCGATGGCTCAGCCTGTAATCCCGCGCTTTGGGAGGCTGAGGTGAGTGGATTGCCTGAGCTCGCGGGTTCGAGACCCACCTGGGCAGTGAGACCTCATCTCTACAATAAATCAAAAACAGCCAGGGGTGGTAGCGCATGCCTGTAATTCCGGCTACTCGGAAGGCTGAGGCGGAAGGATCGCCGGAGCCCAGCAGGTCGAGGCTGCGGTGGCTGGGAGTGGCCACTGCACTCCAGTTGGGCGACAGAGTGAGACTCCAACTCAAAAAAAAAAAAACAAAAACCAAAAACCAGCTCTCACGTGAGTTAATGGAAAGAATGAGAACTCACTCATTATCAAGGGATGTGGGGGCACCAAGTCATTCATGCAGGATCTACCTCATGACCCAAACACCACTCACTAGACCCCACCTCCAACACTGGGGATCACATTTCAACAGGAGATTTGGAGGGGACAAATATCCAAATTATATCATTCAATTTTAAAGTGCTTATATAAATGATCTCACTTTAAGGCAAATCCAGATGGAAGATATCTTAGAGGCTCAGAAGTCTAGCAGAATCCCTCTCTATAGTATCTGAGTTTGCTAAGTACTTTTTTTTTGAGTTGGAGTCTCACTCTGTGGCCCAGGCTGGAGGGCAGTGGCATGCTCACGGCCACCACAGCGTTGACCTGATGGGCAGGTGATCCTTCTGCTTCAGCTTTCCAAGTAGCTGGAACAATAGGCATGTGCCACCACACCTGAATAATTTTTTTATTTACTGTTGAGATGAGGTCTCGCCAAGCTGGTTTTGAATCCGTGGTCTCAGGCAAACCTCTCACCTGGATCTCCCAAAGTGCGGGATTATAGGCAAGAGCCACTGTGCCCAGCCTGGTAATTACTTTTTAACTAAAATTGTTAAAGAAATATTCTATTAACTAAGGATAAACTAATAGGTATTTCAATTTAATTTTTAGGATTAATAATATCAATTTATTATCATTACCCATGAAGTAGAAATAAATATGACAATGATCCAGAAGAGGACCTTTTTAAAAAGACTTTTACCCCAAGAATTTCCTTCAAAAGAATTTTATCCTGGCTGGGTGCTGTGGCTCACGCTTGTAATCTCAGTACTTTGGGAGGCTGAGATGAGAGGATTGCCTGAGCCCACGGGTTCGAGACCAGCCTAGATACTTCTCGAGACCCCATTTCTACAATAAATCTAAAAATTAGTCAGGTGTGGTAGCACGTGACTGTAGTTCCGGCTACTTGGAAGACTGAGACAGAGGGATCGCCTGAGCCCAGTGGGTCGATGCTGGGGTGGCTGTGAGTGTGTCACTGCACTTAAGCCTGGGCGATGGGGTGAGACTCCAACTCAAAAAATAAAAAAAGAAAAGAATTTTATCCTCCCCCACTCCCAGTTTTATGTTTTGTCTTCCTGATAGTAGAATATAGGAAAAATTTTAAAAGTTTGCTAAGATTTTTGTTGGGGATTCACAGCCATCTAATGGCTGAAGGAGACACTTGAGTATAAGAACTCATGGGCCACATTGAGGGAGAGTATAAAACTTACAACTTTTTATTACAATTAGACTGCTTCACAGTAATATTCTCTTCTTCTTTCAGAAAATTTTATGGCCAAAGCTCACAAGCTTAATTTTGTCTTTCTATTATATTTATACCTATTCTTTTTGCACAAAGGATTTGCGGCATTTCACCAGAATATGAACAGGGCAATAAAAGAGAAAAATTTGAAAATCAATTACAACATAAAAACCAGGTCCAGAGAAAATACAGGCAGAATGGAAAAATCTGAGGAGTAAAGTACATTTGCAGATATGCCTGGAATAAACATGTATAATTCTTATACTTGGGCCACACATACTTGACTCTGAGCTTCCTGGTAAACAAAACAAAAAGAATAATTACAAAGTTGTCCACAAAAGGAAATATTTTCTTCTGGATAAGAAAGGCTTTTCTAGACCCTTAGTTGAGAACTGTGTTTGAGGGTGGTTCTTTATATGCCTGTCTGGTTTCCTGCTGGCTGTGAATTTTATGAAGTTGAGCTCACTAACTTAACCTCTTGTTTTTAACATCAGTGTTTTTTTCCAGGGAAAATGAATCATTCTTCCCAAGACACTGACTCTCGTGATATGCATGAAGATGGAAAGCTTTATGTTGTGGATTCCATAAATGACTTAAACAAGCTAAACCTCTGTCCAACAGGATCACAGCATCTGTTCCGTATGTGTGCCCATGAATACATGGCAGCCCTTCCTAGCTTCTAGGCTACCTAAAAATAGCCAGTGTTGATGTGGATGTGTGGGTGTGGTGGGAGCAGAGTGGGCATTAGCAAGAGCCTGGCACTGGAGATGCCATTTATTGTTAGGCAATTTTTCCTTTTGTTCTCTGACTACTTGACAGGATTATGGGCTTTCTTGGCACCTAACAAGATTTTTTTTTTTTTTTGAGTTGGAGTCTCACTCTGTCACCCAGACTGGAGTGCAGTGACCACTCCCGGCCACCACAGCCTCGACCTGCTGGGCTCCAGTGATCCTTCTGCCTCAGCCTTCCAAGTAGCTGGAACTACAGGCGCGTGCTACCACGCCGGCTCATTTTTGATTTATGTAGAGATAAGGTCTCAACAAGTTGCCCAGGCAGGTCTCGAACCTGGAGGCTCAGGCAATCCACTCATCTCAGCCTCCCAAAGCTCTGGGATTACAGGCTGAGCCACCAAGCCCGGCTCAAGATTTGAGCTCGTGTCTTCACAAATTCTGAGATCTGTGGCGTTTCTGTCACAGGATAGGGGTGGAGACTGCAGAGCTGGTCTTCTGGGAGCTAGTGTTTTCTCAGCTGCTGTTGTGTCTACTAGTGACAAGGCTAGGTCACTGATGGTGCCCACTTTCCCATAGGGGTCTTGTTTTATAGCAGATTGTTGAGAAGATGCTCCACACATTCGTCCAGTTTAAAAAAAATTATTAGAATTCTGTTGGGCAAAAAAGCCAACTTCATTTTCAACTTACAAGTCACAAATGGCCCAATTAAAGAGTTAGAAAAAGCCGGGGGGGGGGGGGGCGGGTAGGAGGGTTGGAGGAAGTAAAATGAAAACCTGCTAAATACTAAATGTGTATTTTGTCCCCCTAAATATCATAAATGAGTTCTAGTACATCATTCTGAGCCCCATCCTTTGTGGCTTAAACTCTGACATTCAAACACAGACAGATGCTAATTGCCCACTTGTCATTTGTTTCATATGCATGCTAAACTCATCCTCCCAATTTTATATCTATCATTCCCCTTCTGAATCACTCCTGAGTTCTTACTTTTTTCTTTATTTTAATAAGTTCAGATTTTCACCTGTTTTATATTACAATCAGTCTCAATAAAAGTAGGGGCTTGGGTGTCAACCTGTGCTGTGCTTTAATGAGGAAGTAAAAGCTGTTGTGGGGGTGACATAGGATGTTCTTTCTTTTTTTTTGAATCAGAATCTCACTCTGTCACCCCAGCTGTGGGACACTCATGGCCACCGCAACCTTGACCTGCTGGGCTCAGGTGATCCTTCCACCTCAGCCTTCCAAGTAGCTGGGACTACAGGTGTGTGCCACCATGCCCTCCTAATTTTTTGATTTATTGTAGAGCTGAGGTCTTGCCGAGTTGCCCAGGCTGGTCTCGAACCTGTGGATTCAGGCAATCCTCTCACCTCGGCCTCCCAAAGTGCTGGGATTATAGGTGTGAGCCACCACGCCAAGTCTTGACATAGGATGTTTTTATAAAATGGTGGCATAAGCCACTCACCTATCCAGAATCAAGGAGCACAGTGAGTAGGAGAATTCAAATAGGAAAGCATATAGAAAGTAATTCAGTGATCTCTACTACCTCAGGTTTTAGCTATTTCTTATTCAGTTTAATCTGGATGTTAGTAGGCAACAAAACCTTATAAAATGGTGACAAAATGCAGACAAATCATGGTTTCAGTGAACCAAGCTGTCGTATAAACATGGCTGCCTTCTCAATTCAACACAAAACATTTTGAAGAACTTAGTTTTCAGAACATATCCATCCTGAAGCTAGCATAAAAAACCAAATATATCAGGGCCACTTTTGTTTACATGGATGTAAGCACATCATAGAAGTTTCTGGAAACATATCCCAGAGCCTTCAGTTTAGTCTTCCACCCCCACCCCACCCCCAGGATTGGAGACCCACACCCAACTGTGTTTTACTCCCAGGTTACTTTGGGAAAAGGGCAAGGGATCCGCCATCACCCTTACCCTTTAACTTCCTTATTCCCTCCCCAAAGAAACATCCATGTCCTGCTGCTTCAGTGCTAACAGTCTTTGCAGAACTTTCCAAACAGATCTCAGGGGAAATATGAACCCTGCTTAGTCCTTAAATACCCATATAGAAGGCAGATGATTCACAAACTGCTCTCATCCCAAAGACATTCCTGAAACGTAAGTCCTTTTCCAGAGTTATCAGAGGGAGAAAGGGTGGATTTATTACTCATGTTTCTAACAGTGGGGCACTGTACAGCTCTGCTGACAAGTTGTATGCTGAGGAGTATTTGTTCTTGGTTTTTGTTTTTTTCGTTTGTTTGTTTCATATTAGCTCTAGAGGAGAAAATTCCAGTCCTTGGCACAAACTCAGGAAATGGAAGCTGGAGTTTGTATTTTTTTGGGCTGCTAATAGTGCTGATTGTCAGCCTGGCATTGGTGTTTTTTGTGATATTCCTCATAAGTAAGTACCACCAACAGGTTTTTTTGTTACTTGCATGTGCTTACTTCTTTACTGGTTGATTAACTTGCTCCTGGAACGAATCAATGCTTCCTGGCGATTAATGCTTACATTGAGAGACAGGAGGAATGCCTCAAGCGAACCCCATTGCCTGAGGACAGGGTCCCTGGGGCACAAATTCACTGCAGAAGCCCACAGTGACCTAAGTCCATGAACACATATGTTAAATATTTCTATAGCACTTTACTAGCTGCCAAATGGTAGGCAACTTGTCCTAGTGAATTCTACATTTTCTTTACCCAATTCATAGATTTCTCCATGAAGTTCAGGTCTATAGCAAACAGCCACATTGAGGTTTCAAACTCCCTCCTATGTTTTTTCACTTGCATTTTATCCCAGAAATCAATCAGAAGCAAGAGCTTGTGCAAGTCCTCAGAGACAGCATTGGGGATATATGAGGGTGGCTTTTTCCGCGTTTGTCCCTGTCCAGGCTGGTGACCTGCTCCTGAAATAACCTGCTATGCCCACTCTAGGCCTTGGCCATGCATGTTGTGTCCTTGAGTGCTGACTCAGTCTTCCCCGCAGCAGCTTCTCAGTCATGAGAACCTCTGAGCTTCCAGTTCCCCTGTTCACTCCACCCCGGATGTGGGGGTGGGTGCTGTCCACCTGCGATACTGTCCCCTCTTTTTGCATGCTGACTTTTTCCTTTGAGCCCACCAGTTTCGTCTCTTATCTGGAATTATTTGGATTCTCTCCCAGATCCCTTAAGAGCAGAGGGAGCCTGGGGGGAGGGAGTCATCTTTGACACCTCAGTGCCTGGACCCATTGCACTGTCATTTCTTCCACCCTCTTGTACCTTATATCCTTCAGACGTTCTAAACGAGAAGTGGAGCTTGCACCTTTGGTCTCTTATTTAATTTCATTCAGGATCAGAGGAGGCAGAGGAGGTGATGATGATGACGGGAGAAGGATGAGCAGAGTGTGTGACCAGACACTGCCTCTAACCCTTTTACTTTCCCCCAAAGATGCCTTTCTCCCTCCAGCTTGAAGATCTTTATCTAACACGGGGCTGTAGAGCGATTGGGGCTGGGAAGGAGGGTTGATGTGTCATTGCTTCTCCCATACCCAGCTGATGACCTTTGGCATCTAGAAGTTAACATGGGAACTATCCTTACAATGATTGTGAACTTGCTTCTGGTTATCAGCTGAGGGAGGGTTGGCCACTGAACCTGCAAGGCCAGAAAGAGCACATGGGTTAGACTTCTGAACTATTATTCCAACATAAATTAATACTCTGCATGTCATCCTGCCACACCCACCTGGGGGTAATGACCAAGTTAAAGTTGGGGAATTTTAGGTATGTCTTCAGACATGTGAGCACCCCCTCAAATTCTCTCTTCTGCGGAACGAGAAGTAGTAAGATTAAGAGAAATGATAATACCAAATGCTATGTATTGGGTGCTCATTCTGTCCCAGGCACTGTGTTAAGTACTGGATTTTTATTTGCTCACAACATCATACCAACTCTGTAGTGCAGGATCTATTATTATTATAGTTTCACCGATGCTGAAACTGAGGCTTAGAGAGATCTGTTAATGTGTCCAAGGTCATGTTGCTAATAAGTGACACCTCTGCCTGACATCGCAGACCACATGCTTTACCAACATTACACTCTGCCTGACATCGCAGACCACATGCTTTACCAACATTATTATATTCCTGTTGTAGAAATAGGATTTGTTTTATTTTATTTTTGAGTTGGAGTCTCACTCTGTCACCCAGACTGGAGTGCAGTGGCCACTCCCGGCCACCGCAGCCTCGACCTGCTGGGCTCCGGCGATCCTTCCGCTTCGGCCTTCCAAGTAACTGGAACTACAGGCACGCGCTACCACGCCCGGCTAATTTTTTTGATTT
>NW_007250673.1:1078938-1095078 GCF_000164805.1 Carlito syrichta
TGCCAAGTTGCCCAGGCGGGTCTCGAACCCGCGGGCTCAGGCAATCCACTCACTTCAGCCTCCCAAAGGCGCAGGATTACAGGTTGAGCCACCAAGCCCGGCTAGGATTTGTTTTATATTTGCCTCAAGTGTTTTCAATTGAGGACAAAGAAAGATAATATGAATACAGAGTGTCTTTTTATTGGACAATTACTCTGTGCCAGACACATTAAATTCATTATCTTCAATCTTTATCCCCCAAAGTAGTGTCTAATGTCTATTTTACCGAGGAAAGACCAAGGCTCGTGCTCACTTGACTTATCATCAGAGGCAGACTGGAGATTCAAACCCTGGTCTGTTTGGCTCCGGAGCTCCTGTGATCCATGGCCTATGTTGAAGTAAAAATAAAGTCTGCCTGTGATTTTCTGGAGGCCCTTAACCCAGTCTAAGACTAGAGTTGGCACAGGCATGTGTAAATTAACTTGACCTGTGCTTTTCCTTAACTGGGAAACTGTTTTGCTCTCAGTGGGATTCAGGGCAAACTTGTATTCTTTTAGCTGAAGTGCAAGAACTTGTATTCTTTATTTATTTTTATTTTTTGAGTTGGAGTCTCACTCAGTCATCTAAGTTGGAGTGCAGTGGCACGCTCATGGCCGCTGCAGCCTTGTCCTGCTGGACTCAGGCAATCCTTCTGCCTCAGCCTTCCAAGTAGCTGGAACCCCAGGCATGCGCTACCATGCCCAGCTGACTTTTCAAATTTATTGTAGAGATGAGGTCTCACCATGTTGCCCAGGCTGGTCTCGAACCCCTGAGCTCAGGCAATCCTCTTGCCTCTGCCTCCCAAAGTGCTGAGATAGAACTTATATTCTTTATAACTCTGGCATTTTTCTGCAAGATAAATAAGACCGTACTGATTAAGTTCTTAGTAAACAGTTGAGCTTTATGCTTTTTTTATAATCTCTCTAAAGAGGAATAATAGAAAGCAAGAACTGACTGTTCTGGATGCCTGTCTGCCCCTGGTAGCAGTTTCGAGGGTCCAAGCAGTATACTCCGCAGAACACTAGTTCCATGGGATGTTATATGTTGCCTCAAGGACCAAAGGGTATTGTGGGCAAATAAGCTTGGGATCTGTTAGCTTAGATCATGCTCGAGGTGTTTCTTAACTTTTTGTGACTCTCCAAGGGGCAAGTTAGTATATAATTTTTTTTTTTTTTTTTTGAGCTGGAGTCTCACTCTGTCGCCTAGACTGGAGTGTGGTGGACGCTCCTGGCCACCGCAGCCTTGACCTGCTGGGCTCCAGTGATCCTTCCACCTCAGCCTTCTGAGTAGCCGGAATTACAGGCATGCGCTACCACGCCCGACTGATTTTTTGATTTATTGTAGAGATGAGGTCTCGCTGCCCAGGCAGGTCTCGAACCCGCAGGCTCAGGCAATCCACTCACCTCAGCCTCCCAAAGGCGCGGGATTACAGGCTGAGCCACCGAGCCCAGCAGTATATAATTTTATTCTAACTTTTTTGTACATGGAACCCCTTTTTTTCCTCATGGAGTTTATTTTGGGACCAGTGTATTGTGGAACAGGCTTGGGCAAACATGGTTGCTACTTTCTTCTGGGTTTAACTAATATAGGAGGTTCCCAAGAGGAGAAATGTTGTCTCATGGAATAGATTGTTTTTCCTACATGCCATGAATTTAATTCAGTTTCACATTTTTTCTCTGTCCAGCTCTGCAACAAAGCTCAATTAAGACTTTTCTCTCATGTTTTGGACTGTATTTCTTCCAACATAATTTTTCAGTCATTAGGGAGAAGTAACTGCTAGATGGCTAATGTGTCCCAAGTTGGGTGGTGAACCGCTAACAACTGGTTTACCTTCCCATGTTAGTTTATTAGCTAAGCCTACCACTACCTTTAGCTCCTGGAAAAAAGACTTGCCTGAGATGGAAATGATAAGGGGCTCAAACGTAAAGTACCAATTTTATGCTGCATTTCTTAGAAATTTTAACTCTAATAAACAGACCCTCCAAATGTTCCATTCCTAGCTTCCTGTGTTGCCAGGCATTCTGTTTATTTGACAAACATTGCACCTCTATTCTCAGAAATGGTCTGAGGGGGAATTATTACACATCCATTATGGGCTGGTAATTCAGAACCAGCAGAGGTGTCAAAATATGCTGGAATCCAAAATGTCGTTTTTCAAATGAGGAGAGAAAAGCCTCTTCTGAGAATGGGTCTCAAAATGAGACAACGTAGCAATCATTTCTGGGGAGACAATCAGTCACACGGGAAGTTTCCTGTGGTTGTTCACAACAATGTCTTTCTCAGGCCAAATCTGTGTGGAGCAACCAAACGTTGTCTAGGCTGGCAGCAAGAAATTGTAAAAATGATTCACTTGATAGGCAGCTTCAGTCTTTGCCAGTGTCTCTGTTGTTCTTCTGGGATGCATGGACATTGGAACGGGATTTGCTGAGAGTGGCTTTCAGCCCTTAGCTGAGTACCCACACGGGGCTTGGATGAGTCCCAGAGGAACACTACTGGGAACCAGCATAACGCTATCTGTTTTCCATTTTGAAGTTCAAACAGGAAACAAGATGGATGATGTGTCAAGAAGACTAACCGCTGAGGGAAAGGACATAGATGATCTTAAGAAAATCAACAACATGATTGTAAAGCAACTCAACCAGCTGAACTCTGAACAGAACTAGAGAAATGATGTTCCAAGAGCAACTACTAACACCTTGAGCATCTCACTTTCCTGGGAGTGTTCAGGGTGAAGAACACTAAAAAAAAAAAAACACTTAAAAGCGCACTTCTTTAGGCAATAGATGATTATCTGATCAGGGACCCCAGTCCTGGGGCCCACTTTCTGTGGCAGAAATGGAAGCAACTTCAAGGCAAGCAGGTGTAGGGATAGCAGCTAGAAAGGGACGAACTTGTCTCAGTCCCATGGCCGGGTGCTTCGACTTGAATGGGGTTAATGGTGGGTGGCTAGCAGGGAGGAGAATCAACAGAAAGCAAGAGAAGTCAGCTATGTACACACATCTTCTCACAAAAGAAGCTTTGTCACTGGAACAAGTTCACTGTGCCAATGAGGTTCACGACGCGTCAGTCACTTTTACAGATTCCTGTGGAAGCCTGAGGAATTCAGTGAATTTTGTGTTGCAGGGAACCAGGTGATCACTCTTTTCAATAAAAGACATTTTGCTCAGGTGATTAGACTTGGACTCCATTTCCCAAGGGACAGCGATGCGCGTGGGCTTCAAAGCTAGGTGCTGTGTAGTGTTTGCTGGTGAAAACATAAACAGTGGTTACGTGTGTATGGTGGGGTTGGAGATGGGGGTCAAAAGAGAGAGCCTAATAAATTGATTTAATTAATGTCTGTGGAGCACTTCCTCTGCACAAATCCCTCTACTAGAGGAGTGAAATTTGAGTGTGGAACAAAGGAGAGGTATAGTTATATGTTATTATATGAGCTTCGTTGGCTTTGTTCCTGGGGCAGGGTGGGGGTGGGGGATCCTTCCGAACCCTACTGATTAATTTGGAGGAAATCTGATAGATGTGTGGCCTTTGCTACTACAGTAGGAAATTAGGTATTTAGAATATTTGGAACCTGCCTTGTTTCAGCACAAAAAGTAAGGCACACAGTAAATGACATAAGAGAAAGTGAGAAATAAATAAGTTTCAAAAGCATATCTTTGATTGGATATAAATATATTGTGTAAATCAACTGAAAAATGTAGTGTGAGTATGTTGTTCTGGCTGATCAAAAACATTTGGGTTTACTAGAAAATTAAACATACACTTTATGCCATCAGTTAATGAAATAAACACAAGATATTTTACTTACCCATTTTTGTACTCAAAAAGCATTTGTACTGCATACCCTTTTTCTTGAAATGGATACTATGAGAACATTTTTAAAATCTGAAATTGATATTTACTGGAAAATTATTTTTGATCTGTTGACAGGATGAAACAAAAAATCATTTGTTATCAGGGTTTGTTGTACAATCATGTCAGAAGCTACCAAGGATCTGGTGCAACAACTCTTTTAAAAAAATTACCCGTTTCTTTCCTGTTTGTTCTTATTTCCCCCTTTATACTTACACAGTGGATAATCTTATTTTCAGTAATAAATGATCTTTATTCCAAGAAATGTATGATTTTTGCAACACAATACATCATTTTATTCATCCCTTTGGCTCCATCTTGTTTTATCTGCACTATCCTGGCTGTATTGCACCAAGGCCTGATGACATCTCTGACGCTCACAGCCTAAAAACTTCAGTTACCTAACACAGCTCCTGGAATTGGATTCACAAATGGACAACTTCCATAGAACATGTTTAAAAAGTATTGACTGACTACATATAGTCTTATGGCAGTCAGATATAGTGGTTAAGAACACGGGCTAAGGGTTCCAACTTCCTGGTTCAAATCCTAGTGCCACCACTTTCTGTGACTTCGCGGAAACTAACCTCTTCATTCAATTTTTTTTTCAATAAAGTTGTGTAATCATAAAATTTATTTCAAAGTATTATTATGAGGTTTAAAAAATGTGATAAATGTAGAGGACTTAAAACAGTGTCAGAAACAAAGTAAGTACTCAGTAAATGCCAGTTGCTATTGTGATTATTTTTATTTATTTATTTTTGAGTCAGAATGTCACTCTTGCCCAGGTTGGAGTGCAGTGGCACAATCACAGCTCAATGTAGCCTCAACTTCCTGGTCTCAGGTAATCCTTCTGCCTCAGGTACTACAGGCACACACCACCATGCCTGGCGAATGTGATTTTTTTTTTTTTGTAGAGACAAAGTCTTGCTATGTTACCCAGGCTGAACTCAAACTCCTGGGCTGAAGCAATCCTTTTGCCTTGGCCTCCCAAAGTGCTGGGATTACAAGTGTGAGCCACTGTGTCCAGTCTGTGATTACTTTTATTGTTAAAAGTAGTAGGTATGGCAAGGTGGAAATAAACCCTTACATTTATACCACTACTGGACTAAAGGGTGCAATTTTTTTCTGTTGTACTGTTTAAGATCACAGCACCCTGATAACATCTGACCAAGGATGGTGGGGTGAGGGTCTTTTAGTGAAATGAATCATTAAGTTATGGAGCAAGAGGTGATCAGTATAAGCAGGAAGATTTGTTGCTTTCTAGATGATCTAGTCTGATGAATGTAAGGACTCGTATTTGTCTACTTGCGATGGAGCCAGGAACCTGTCTGTCAGCCCTGTCTGATGACTTGATCGCAAGGTACAGTGGAGGGAGGGGGCTGGGATGTTAAAGGTGAGGCAAAGGAAGAATAAAAGGAATAGACGGGACAGCTGAACTAAGACTTGTCCTGATAGAAAAAGAAAAGAAAGTTCTGTGTCCTCCTTTGGACTTTGTATGTGTTCACAAGAGGCTAAGAGAAAGACAATCTTTTTGATTAGTGGGTTTTATCTGCATGCCCTTCCTGTTGTTGCCAGCCGTGATGAGAGGGTCACGCACATCTTCTGACCCCAGGTATAATACCATGCACTTCTGTTTTGCCACAGCCCCTCAAAATGTTCTGCCTTGGTAACCACCTGTATGTAGGCAAGCCTGGTCCAGCCCTGCATGCCACACTGTTGTAACATCTGGAGGCCATCAGGACATGGAGCCACCCAGAACTAGGAGGCCCAGATTCCTAGTGTGGCCCCATGAGCTTCAACTTAAGGCTACAGGGTACTTATAATACCTTGCAGGGATGGGCGTGGTAGCTCATGCCTATAATCCCAGCACTTTGGGAGGCAGAGGTGAGAGGATTGCCTGAGCCTAGGGGTTCGAGACCAGTCTGGGCAACTTGGTGAAATAATAGTCTGCAATAAAACAAAAAATTAGCTGGGTGTGGTGTTGTATGCACCTGTAGCTCCAGCTACTGAAAAGGCTTATGCAGAAGCATCACCTGAGCCCAGCAGGTCGAGGCTGCGGTGGCCATGAGCATATCATTGTACTCTAGTCTGGGTGACAGAGTGAGACTCGTACTCTAAAAACAAAACAAAACAAAACTCTCAGGAATAGATCAGAGTCATCTGGCCATGACTCAATCAATGGGTACCAATCTCCAAACAAGAACGAAACAAACCAGGAGGTATAAAAATAACACAAAAATAATTGCTTTGTCCTTGCTAGCAAGAATCTGTGGAAAAGGGAAGAATTTTGGTGTGCATGTCATTTGGACTAACCGAGTAGTCATGGAATATATTGAGTGAACCATTATGCTATAACCAATTTTTATTGCTTAGAAAGAAAATTTTAATGGAAATAAGCTCTCCTTGAGTCAGGGTGTAAGAATAATTTTATTCCAGCTTAAAATAATGACTATTTATATTCAGTGGAGAAGGATGAGCAAAAGAAACTGATCATCAGAAAAGACTGATAATCTAGCCCCTTCTGTGAATGACTTCACCCCAAAAAGCTATGAAAAGGAGAGACTTAGGATGACGGGCCATCTTTCCAAAGAATTGGGAATTATATTTAAAAAAAAAAAAAAGGAACAATGAAAATGTTTTTATGGGAGTCTGTGTGACTACTTATTCTTACTTATTTGATGAAGATAAAGACTTCTGGGTAAATTTTTTTAATAGGGGAAATATTACTGAAATATAATTCTCCTTTTTATGAAGATGAAAATGCGTCTTTAAAAAAATGAAGAAACAATACAGAGCAAACATAATTCCAGTTAACAAATGGATATTAATCATATATGCTGTGCCAAGCAGTGTGAATTGTGCTTGCTACCCTGTGTTGAACACTTCTTCAAAGAGGCTTATGATCTGGTTGTGTAAATAAGACATGTGCAAGAAACCAGTAATGACTTGTAACCATGAGTCAGAGACAGCAGTGCCTCAATGTGTCCATCCTAGTATTACTGGGGAGGCTTGGGATAACCCTGATTCTTATACTTTGGCCTCAGATATTCTGACTTAGGCTTGGGTTGGGACTGGGAATTCATATTTTTAAAACGTTGCTGTGTGGCTGTGAGTGTGCCACTGCACTCCAGCCTGGGCAACGGAGTGAGACTCCAACTCACACAAAAAAAATCTCTGCTGTGATGATTCTGTTGCCCAGTTTGGGTGGCTGGACAGAGAATGGACCTGGAGTAAATCTGAGTTTGGATTCTGGTTCTGCGTGCAACAGTGTGGCCTTGAACATGTTTCTGAACTTCTCTTTCAAAAGCCTCCTCCATCATTGAGGGTGTTGCTGCTGGCGAAAACAGGGGAGTTGATAGAAAGCCCTTCAACTTCTGTTTTGTTAACAAGTCACTATGAAATTAAATGAATTTAAATTGCATATTAAATGGGGGGGGCATGCTACCATTTGTAGATAATCGTTTTTAATCCCAGACAACACTAATAATCTCATGTCTTCAGAAGAACTCGCCCATGCCACTTCCTCCCTGTTTTGCTTTTCTCTTCATTTCCACTTCATCCCTGAACTTCCCCTCTCCCTTGTCCAGCCTTCCTCAATTGCCCTTGTCTTAAGCTCCAGTTTGAGGGGCTATTCAGGTTTTCTGAAGGGCCCTTGCCAGGTATTCAGAGAGCAAAAGGTGTGAGAAAGCACATGGGAACCCTGAAGGACTAGGGAGCCCAGGAGAGGCCAGACCAGGGGCTTACTGTATGGACTGCCCCAGGGAAGTCTGGCAAGGTCTGGTTGAGAAAAGGAGCCCTGCTCTGGGCCCTGCCTGCGGGAGCGCCTGCACAAAAGAACCATGTCCCCCCCCCACCAATTACATTAGGATCCGTAAAATCGCCATTTCAAGTGGGAGCCTCCTGTCTTGAGTCTTCATCTGAAGACATTTTATAGGTCTTTCGACAAGAAAGGATGACGTTCCCTAGGGATTGAGAATAATGTCTGGGAACGGTCTGATGTCCTTTCTTTGCTGTGACAGCAAATGGCTTTGAAACAACTCTATGCTTAAGAGTTAGTGGGATAAAAATGTAATTGACTAGTACCAAAATACTCAATAATCAGTTGAAACCAATGAGTCACACACCATGAGACAAGTGATTAATTCAATCCTCAGCACCTGAGGAAAAACACCACCTGCAGCAGCCAGGCTATCATGCTGTGACTGCAACTCGTAGAGCAGTAAAGAGAATAGACTGTCTTGAATTTTTGCTAAGTTCTCTATCTTTACAAAAGAGTCAATCTGGACAGAACTTGTGTCACCCTTGAATTTCCCTTGCCACCTAAGAAGAAACAAACTGGGCCTATAAGAAGTCACATATCTGATCAGAAAGAAATTCAAGGAAGCTATTAATTTTGTTTCATTTCTTCTCTTTCTCTCTTTTTTTCCTTCAAGGTTGGTATTATCAATAAAATATTGAGGGATTTTTTTTTTCTGTAGACATTTGCTTTTTGGCCACCAATGTTGAGAGTGGATGTGAAGGTGAATAAGAACAAAGGGAGCAACCATGGCGTGAAATATAGAGCTCACCTGCAAGGCTGCAGCGTTTGTAGTCTTCCCAGATGGAGGAAAACATGAAATATTTCATGTGTCTTTCCGGGTAGATGAGGAAACAACAGGCAGTGAGAAACACAGGACTGAATTTAGAGAAAGAAAGTCATGATCCTAATTCTTTATTTCTTGACTTCCTCCATCCCCTTTCAAATTTTGAAACATGATTCATGATTCCTGCAAGGCAGTGGGTTGGAACATGCTTATTCCATGAGGAATGTTCTTTCTGAAGGTGGAGTGCTGCTGCCACAGAGCACTGATCATCTGATGAACACATGGAGTGGGCTAAACAATGGAGAAAACACCTAATAATTTAATGATGGCTTCTCCAATGCTAAAAATGCTTGATTTTTCATGCCTCCCAAGTGAGTTTAAATAGGCCAGAAACAGACTAAGTTAGAATTCTACTTGGCATCTCCTTCCAAACCTAGCAAACTTCTTTAATATTGATGAGTTGGGGCCAACTTCTGAATTACTGTAAACTCACATAAGGGCTCAAAACTGTTTCTTATAGACTCATAAAAACACAGTGATGGAAAAGACATGAGGCAGACTTTGATATGCAATCTAGGACCCTAAAAAAAGAGATGCTTCCTTCAGTGCAGATGATAGAAAACCCGGGTTCTTTCCATATTACTTGTAGAAGTCACAAAGGAACCTTTCACGTGTTTCTCCCATCAGCTCAGTGGAATTCACTCTTCCTTTGCGCCCAGAACTTCATTTGAACCTCCGATTTTGCTTGGTAATTGTGTACTTGTGTTGTACCCTTTGTTTGACTTTCTCTTCTCATCTGTAAATTCACATACCCCAGGGTATAATACATTGCTCAATAATGGGAATTTATTTAATTGAATTAAGGGAGGAAGAGTTTGTAGGCTGCCTGCATTGCCTCCGATGTGCAATTAGAGCGAAGTGGTGCTCACTAATAGGAGAGGAGGGACACCTGGTGGCAGTTGGGTATTTCAGGGGACAGAGGTCACTTTGAGAGACAGAAGGCGAGAAGACACAGTATGTATGGGATATTGGAGGTGAGCAAATGGTTGCATCAGACGTAGAACAGCCAAAAGCTGCATTTGGAGAAAGTGGTCACCAGGCTAGGAGGTCCCACACACAGTGGCAAAGACTGTGGACTTTGGAATCTGCCTTTGAATCTGGCTGTGCTGCTCACAAGCTGTGTGATCTTGGCTAAGTTACTTTTCTGAGCCTTGTTTATTGATATTTTATCGTCATCAGTAAAATGGGAATAATACCTACCTCACCTCAGAGCTGCTATGAAGATTGAAAAAAACGATGCCTAGCACTTGGTAGCATTGGATTTATAAGAGTGGCACCTCTTTATATTATTTGAAGAAAGAGGGAAAAGAGGAAGTTTCAAGAGAGGAGAGGTTTTCTGCTGACTCTGGTTGAGGGGCTGAAGGGTTCTTTTGGATTCTGGGAATTTCCCTCGGGAGAGAACTCTCTGAACCTGCTTTTAGGAAAGTCTGCACAAGGTAACATTTTCAGGCCTCTTCTGGGAGGAATCTTCTTGTGAAGCAATAGGAATGTATTAAGCTCCAGTCTTTTCATCATGTCAGCACGCTTCCCATGAGGCTTACTCCTAAGTGGGGAAGCAAGATGACCATACAATGGCAAAATAAGAAATAAGGCATGATTGAATGCCCAATTTTGTGGCCCAGAAAATAAGAGCTGGAAAGGTTCAGAGGAGGGAGGGGATCTTCTTGAGCAGACAATATGCCAACCACTGTCCAAGGCATCCTGGGATGGTTTGTCACCCTTCCTTCAGAGAGCGTAATGAGGCCATCAGGAGAGTTTCTCTGGATGTCTCTACAGACCCACCTACAACTTCACTCCAACTGTTAGCTTTTCCTCAAGACCCAGATCGAGGCTAATTCCTTGTTTAAGACCTGACCACTATTCTTGATTCAGTCTCCTGTTCCTAATCTGGGACCATGTTCTATCTAGTCAATTTGTCCCTTTCCAACTTCTAAAACATTTCTCAAATGCACCCTTTCCTCCCTTCTCTTCTTAAGGCCATAATTGCCTTTTGTCCAAATAATCATAACAGCCTCCAACTAGTCTCCCAGGTTTGTCTCCTTCATGCCCTCATTTCACAAGATCATTAGAATAATCTTCTTTAAAATGTAAACCCACGCCCTCCTTAGTCAAAAGTCTCCAATCCTGCTTTGCAGGTCTTTATAGCATGCTATTTCTGTGACAGTGTCTTTGTTTAGTGTCCCTCCCATTTGAGGGATTCATTTTAATCTCTTCATTTCAACATCTCTTCTTTATGTATCCAGGCTTCTGATACATATACTCGGAGATATTTTTGGTTTTGCTTCCTCGAGGAGTCCCTATCCTATTATTTTCAGGCACCAGACAGTCCTTAGAGTCAGATAAACTGGATTAGAATCTTTGCTCTGCTTCTTGATAACTATGTGGTCTGGGAAGGAAACTTAACCTCTCTCCACCTTAGTTCTTTCCTCTCTGAAAATGAGGATAACACTGACCTCACAGTGTTTGAAAGGAGATTACGTGTTTGTGAAGTACTTATAGTTTCTGGCTCACAGTCAGCCTTCCGTTGGACTGTGGTCGCCATGAGTGTAGAGGCTATGCCTCTCTTTTCATCCTTGAATCCTCAGTGCATAGCAGTGTCTGGCAGACAGGAGACTTTTTAAAGTAAATAAATAGAAAGTAACTATTAGGAATGTATTTATATACGTGTGTATTTCCTACAATTTCCTCCTTATTAATATTGTTTGTTTTCAAAGGTGGATTGTGGATTTTGCATGAAGAAGGGTGATTTAATCTGGAAAGATTAGAGATTTCAGTTGACCCAAAAAAGTCTTTTTAAGAAAAATATTTAAAAAAAATTTTTAAAGATGTGGGGTACAATTCAGGGTTAGGTATACAAATGTTCATTATGCAGGTACCCTTGTTGATGAGGTGTGTCCCCCCCCCGCAGATTCCCACTACTGCCAATCCAGCCACCACCCTTCCTCCCAGCAATTTCCCACTACTGCCAATCCTTTTCTTACAATATTGTGATAATTGTTCAAGGTCCACTTATGAGTGAGACCATGTGATACTCAGCCTTTTTTTTTTTTAAAGTTTATTACTTATTTTTATTATTTTAGAGTTGTAGAGAACAAATGACAATTTACTGCATAAGTTAGTTGCATGCAGGTAAAGCTTGGGTTTCTTGGGTCCCATAGTGGACCAGGTAGCCAGTATGTTGCCACGTGCCTCTCTCTCTCCCCTAGCAGTGTCCAGTGTTTGCTGATCCTTGTGCTTGTGTGACCAGTAATCAGGGCCTGCTTACGAGTGATGACATATGATATTCAGTCCTTTGTTTCTGTGATAGTTCACTTAGTATGATGGTCTCCAGCTGCACCCCTGTTGCTATAAAGGACATGATTTTGTTCTTCTTTATGGCTGCATACTATTCCATCATGTATATATACCACATTTTCTTTATCCAGTCCACTTTCGATGGGCATCTGGGTTAGTTCCATACTTTTGCTATTGTGAATAGTGCTGCAGTGAACATCCATGTACAGATGTCTTTTCGGTAGGGCAATTTGTGTTCTCCTGGATTGCTGGATCATATGGAAACTCTGTTTTTAGTTCTTTGAGAAATCACCACACTGTTTACCACAAAGGTTAAACTAGCTTGTATTCCCACCAAGAGCATAGATGTGTTCCCTTTTCTCCATAGCCATGCCAGTCCCTGTTGTTTCATAACTTTTTTTTTTTTTTGAGTTGGAGTCTCACTCTGTCACCCGGGCTGGAGTGCAGTGGCAGTGGCACACTCATGGCTACCCCAGCGTCGACCTGCTGGGTGCCTGAGATTCTTCCACCTCAGACTTCCAGGTAGCCAGAACTACAGGTGCGCGCTACCATGCCTAGTTAATTTTTGATGTATTGTAGAGACAAGGTCTTGCCAAGCTGCCAGGGCTGGTCTTGAACCCACAGGTTCAGGCAATCCAGTAGCCTAGGTCTCCCAAAGTTCTGGGATTACAGGCTGAGCCACCAAGCCAGCCCTTGGTTTTTTAATGATAGCCATCATTACCAGTGTTAGGTGGTATCTCTTTGTGGTTTTGATTTGCATTTCTCTGATGATTAGTGAGACTGAGCACTTTTTCATGTGTTTGTTGGCTGCAGAAACCCTTTCTTAGCAAGTAATGAGTGAACTTTGTGGAGGAATCCGTTGCTTCCTGGACTCTGGTGATGCAGCTTGTACAGTCAAGACCCACCTTCCCTAGCCTTGTGGCTGCCATCCTGAGGGAGGCTGACAAGGCAGTCATCAGGTGAGACAGAAAGGGGGTCTCAGGGAGAGGAAGTGAATGAACTGTCCTTGTTCATGCCGTGCTGTCTCCCCAGATTTGTCTGTTGTTTTAGATGTGGGAGAAAGCAAGACCTTTCACCAGTAGTAGTGATAATATTCTTGGCACTCTGAGTTTAGTGCAAGACCTGCTGTGTGATTTGTGGGGCCTGATGCAAAATGGAAAAATGCAGGCCCATTGTTTACAAATTTTCAGTGATTTCAAGATGGTGATAGCAGAGCATCAAACCAAGCACAGTATCCTGGGCAGCTGCACAGGTTGATCACCCATGGAACTGTCCTAGTTAAGAGACTATAATAATATGGCAGATAAGAAATTCTGTGTGTTCCTGGCATTTTCTGCAGTATTCAACTCAATTCCTGACTCATGAAGTTTAGAAAAAGAAATACTCAGCCAGTAAGTCCTCTCTCCTTTATAAAGCAGGATGTGTTCCTGTAATTTATATCGCCTTGGTTTTTGTTTTTTGTTTGTTTTGCCCACGTCCCTGAAAGACCTTGCATTATGGTTTCTATGGGTTTCGTTCCTCTGTCTTCCTGCTCTCATCCTTTCTGTTAGAAAGAGGAATGTGTACTGTGTTCTTTCATCCATGCCTTCTTCTTTCTTTGCCTTTGTTGTCCCTTAACCACATTTTCCAACTTTAGCTTATTTAGATTGTCTTTTTTTTTAAAAAAAAATCTATCCTTCTATGGTCATTTTAGTTTTCTTTGGGTTCCTTCCAATTTGCATTTACTATCTCAGTAAAGAAAGTGCTTAAAATGGGAGCCATGGATTTGAAGGCAGTCTAGGCTGCCTTGATCTTAGGAGACCTATCTTATCAGTGGATAGTTCACCAGTCTCCCAACAACTGTTACCCACTCTTTTCTCAAGATTGTAGCACTTACCTTTAGTTGTATTTTTTTTTTTTTTTTTTTTGGAGACCAAATCGTGCTCTGTCACCCAGGTTGGACTGCAGTGCTGTGATCACAGCTTACTATAGCCTTGAGCTCCTGGCCTCAGGTGATCCTTCTGCCTCAGCCTCTTGGATAGCTAAGATTACAGGAATGCACCACCATACTGGACTAACCTTTTACTTTTTTGTGTAGATGGCGGTCTCACTTCTGGTCTCAATCTCCTGGCCAAAAGTGATCCTCCTACTTTGGCCTCCCAAAGTACTGGGATTTCAGGTGTGAGCCACTTTGCCTGACCCCTTTGATTGATGTGTCTACTTCTTTATATTCTTTGGCTCCCTATCAGCTTATTCTTAGGTCTTAATTTTTGTCCTAAGATTTGGTCAAATCAGGGATTTATTTAGCCCAGGATTCTGCCTTTGGCACCCAAGGATCTGTATGGGTGAATGGGGTGGTTGTCCATAGCTTGTCTGATTAGAAATTAAAAACACATTATGGATCTATATCTCATAATAGTATGCACGTTCTTCTTGATGGCTGCTTATTTATATATTTTATTAAATTTCTGACTTCCTGACTTCCCCTTCTTCTCTTCCTTTTTTCTTCTTTATTGCCTTAGTTAGGTCCTCAGTCCATAATTGCTAAAGTAGGTTTTGTGCCTTGAAGACAATTGCCTGCAATGGGGGTAGTGATACTAAGCAAGGCATTGGAAAAACCAAATCTATGAATAAACATAGAATTGTCTATTCATTGCAAAAAAAAAATGCAACCTCAAAATCTACTAAGAATGAGAACTTCTTCACAGAATTAAGGGGAAAGGAAAGATATAATCATTTCTCAGTTGGAATGACTGCTGTAGACAGACATGGATGTGAATTGATCATGCTTGATATGTGCAGGAGATTAAAACTGTGCCTGATGTCACCCACTAGATCTTAATGTTACTGACACTAAATAAACACGAAAATGGAAAAAAGTCCCAACAATGAAAGGAGATCTTGACTGGGAGTGGTGGCTCACGCCTAGAACCCCAGCACTTTGGGAGGCTGAGGTGAGAGGATTACCTGAGCACATGGTTCAAGACCAGCCTGGGCAACTTGGAGAGACCTCATCTCCACAATAAATAAAAAAATTAACGAGGCATGGTGGCGCGCGCCTGTAGTTTCAGGTACTTGGACGGCTGAGACAGAAGGACTGCCTGAGCCCAGCAGGTCGAGGCTACAGTGACTGTGAGCATGCCACTGCACTACAGCCTGGGCAACAAAGTGAGACTTCAACTCAAAAAAAAAAAAAGGCGGGGAGATCTTTGCAGTTCACAGTAACTATTGGCTGTTCTATCTAGAAACATTAACAATGCTGAAGTCTTTGGGATTAAATTTACATAAGTTTTCATTGATTAAAGATGTTTTAACAACTTATTCCCTTACACTTAAGTTTTAAAAGTGATCTACATTTGTAGCTAATGGCTAATAGCTGATATACTGTAAATTCTAAAATGATTTTAAAGAGTGGAGAGTTTTTCCACTAGGTGGTAGGATTTTGCCATGGTCATAACTCTCAAAATGTTGGGAGGAGGGAAAGCAACTTAATTAAGAAGAGTCAAATTTAGATAGAAAGTAACACCATACAATGATCAAATAGATTTTTTGGGGTACAAACACAGAAAATTACTCCTAATGTATTCTTGAAATAGGCCCAAAATAAAACAATTTAAAGATTTTTTTTTTATTTTCAGAAAAAAACACCGAACATTAAAAGAACACTCTTAGTTTGTATTATACCTGTTGAATTTTATATTATGTACATGTTTTGCTTATTCAAAAAGCAGTAAAGCTTTTTACTTTCTGTACTTTTTTTTTTTTTTTTGAGTCTCACTCTGTCATCTAGGCTGGAGTACAGTGACACGCTCACGGCCACTCCAGCATCAACCTGTTGAACTCTGGTGATCCTTCCTCCTTAACCTTCCAAGTAGCCAGAACTACAGGTGTGCGCTACCACGCTCAGCTAATTTTTGATTTATTGTAGAGATGAGGTCTTGCCAAGTTGCCCAGTCTGGTCTCGAACCCACGGGCTCGGGCAATCCACTTGCCACAGCCTCCCAAAGTACTGGGACTATAGGTTGAGCCACTGAGCCCGGCCCTCTCTCTGTTTTTCAAAGAATAGTCTTGAACCTCTGCGAGACCCTGGTCCTCTTTGATTATGGAGTGTCTCCCAGCAATGTCACTTCTGCATTTGTCAGAATTAATTATTTTATTGACAACTTTCTTTTTATATTAGTGCCCCTGAGGAAAAAAAATCTCAGGGAACTGAAGAGAGAAACATCTCAAAAGATATCATTCTTTACTGTCAAAATAGTTCGTAAGTGCATTTCTAGTTTCCTTCTAAGAATATTTTTTTTTTTTTTTTTTTTTTGAGTTGGAGTCTCACTCTGTCGCCCAGACTGGAGTGCAG
>NW_007250673.1:1095129-1122096 GCF_000164805.1 Carlito syrichta
CAACCTCGACATGCTGGGCTCTGGCGATCCTTCCATCTCAGCCTTCCAAGTAGCTGGAATTACAGGCGCGTGCTACCACGCCCAGCTAATTTTTTGATTTATTGTAGAGATGAGGTCTCGCTGCCCAGGCGAGTCTCGAACCCGCGGGCTCAGGCAATCCACTCACCTCAGCCTCCCAAAGGCGTGGGATTACAGGCTGAGACACTGAGCCCGGCTTCTAAGAATATTTTTATTCTACTATTTGGAATAAAAAATTCCCTGTCAATTTATTTAAATTTGATTGTGTTGCAACTGATAATTATTTTGCATATCCTAAAACACACTTCTAATTCATTTGTCCTATTTGTTTGTTCTAACCAGGAAATAAGATTAAATAACATTCCTTGTTTTTTAGTTTTTACTTTGACCAAATATTAAAGTGCTTACATTTCTATCTAGTTTCTCTGAATAAAATCTTGACTCTTAAGCTAAACTCCTTAAATTTTTTTCTTATCCAGTAAATGAATCTTCCTGATCCTTTCATCATTCCCCTGTGTGACACACTGGTCCTTTTCCCTACGTCTTTTGAGCTTTTCAAAGGCCTCTGTTGAAAAGAAGATTTAGCTCTAGCCTCGATAGATTTGGGTCAGGATCTATGATTAATATTTAATTTCAGGCCTTAGATAAAGGTCAGCCAGACATTGTTTCTCTCTCTAAGTTCCTTTGTGGTCTAAACTCACAGTATAATTTGCCATCTCAAGCCATAGCCCTGACCTTGTAACCTTTCTGCTATCTGGGCCTTTCTTCCAGTTCAGAGCTTGTCTTCCTTTCATGAAAAATTGACGAATTGAAACCTGGTTTTGTAGTGGAGTTGGGCTTAGGTTCTTGTTAACCCTCGCATGAACCTGAGGTGCTTTCCTATATAAAGATGATGCATGCAGTTCCCTGGGTGCATGTTGTGGACTTTTTCTTGTCGGTGATGCTTTTGATCTAGTGCTCCTGTAGCTCTCTTTTACTGAAGATTTGTTAAACACTGACTATTTATTGCCTGTTTGGTGCTAGCCAATGTGCAGAGTGCTGAGGATATGTAGACGCACAAGGTAAATGTGGCCTCTGCCTTTATAGTCTTAATATCTAGTGTAGGGTAGAGATGAGCTAGCTAGCAATGATAATTCAGTATGGAAAGTGAAGCTGGGAAAGGTACAGGGTGCCATGGGAATCTGGAGAATGGCCTAATCTAGGCTTAGGTGGTCAAGGAAGGCATGCCAGTTACAAGTGCTAGGCAACAAATTTCCCCAAAACTTTGTGGCATAATACCAACAGTTGATTACACTCACTGAATTTGTGGGTCAGGAGCTTGGGAAGGGCACAGTGGGGTCATTTCTTCTGTTCCACACTGAGACCTTATCCAGGGAGACTGGGATGGCTGGAGGTAACACAATGGCTAGGCACTGGAATCATGGGAGGTATCTTCATTTGCATGCCTGGCACCTGGGCAGAGGCTCAATGGAAGCACCCACACATGGCCTCTCCATGTGACCTGGACTTCCTCACAACATGACTGCCTTGGTGTCACTGAATTCCTTACATGAGAAGCTCAGAGTTCCAAAGAGCATGGGGGATGAGAGAGATTGTTGTGGGCATCTTTGGAAAACCCAATATGCTGCAGAATCCTTTGCAGAAGAACCGAACTCTGAGTAGACTTAATGGATGGGTAGAAAATAGCTAAGCAACATGGAGGGAATAGTGTTCTAGACAGAAGGAATAGGATAGGCAAAAGCCTGGAGTCAGTCAAGAGATAAAGTGCGGTGAACTTGAGGAACTGGACGAAGTTTAGAATAGCCAGAGTATCAGGTAGGAGAAGGAAGTGGTGAGTGATGAGGCTAGACAGGTAGATCACTTAGGGCAGTGGGAAATTATTAAAAGGCTTTAAGACATAGTAACAAAGTAAGATTTGTGCTTTACTTTAAGAAATCACTGTGGTTGCATTGTGGAGAATATGTTGGAGGGAACTGAGAAGTGAGGTGGGAAGACCAGCAGACAGGAAGTTGAAAGACAGATCAATTAGCAGAACTTCCCTTTGAGGAAGAAGGATAGGGAACAGAGAGAGGATATTTGAAAAAAGTGTCAACTGGGCTTTGTGGTAATTAGATGAGTGAGAGAGATAAAGGAGTCAAAGATGGTTCCCAGTTTTCTGGCTTGGGCCACTGGGTAGATGAGATTGCTGTTCACTCGGGAGTTTATTGGAAAGAGGCAGGTTCTATGGATGAGGAAGTTAATATGCTCTAATTTAATAACGAACAGATTCTGAGACCAACAGCAAATGTCCAGGTGGTAGCTGAATATATTAGTCTAAGGTTTCCAATCTGTCTTTTTAATCCATAGCTTAAGGTGCTAGCTCATATGTGAAACTGGTAATATGAGGAAGTATAGCTTTGACCGGCCAGCACCAACCCAGCCTCATTTTGTCTTTGTAAACTTTTTCCTGATTCTCTGATATTGGAGTGTTAACTTGCATATTTCTATAAGTTTTAGGATCAAGAGCAAATTTGAATCACACATTTCACTTGTCGCTTTGTTTTGGCTGGGTACATGGTTATTTTATTAACTTAAAGAGAAACTACTAGTCACCAGCTATGTCACAAATGTTGAGAATTAACAGCATCAACAACAACAACAGCAACAAATTGACCATGATTTAGCCCCTGGCCTCAAGTGGCTTGCAGTTTTAGTGGGGAAGGAATTTAAAAAATTTTCTCTTTAGACTGTCAATTGTCATGGCTTCTAGGTCTTTTGGCTAAGACAAGGTATAGACTGTTAAGTGTTAATCAACCTCTGGGTGCCAAGTCATTGTAGGTTCTGGTGAGGGTAGGTATGAAGTTATAGGACAATCCTCAAGACCACCCTTACTTCTGATTCCAGTTGCAGTTACTGGTGGGGGAAGGCAAAGCCACTCTTGTGTTCGGTCATTTGCTAGAAGTACTTGCAAATCTCACTGACAGCTGTTATACTCACTATTATGGTTTACTACAGTGAAAGGATGCAGATCAAAATCAGCCAAGGGAAGAGATGCATGGGTCAGAGTACTCCAGGGGAGTTCCAAACATGGTTTCCAGGTGTCCTCTCCCAGTGGAATCATGGACAGTGTTACCTCGTCCTGGCAATGTGTGGCAATATACATGGAGTACTGCCAAACAGTAAAACTCACCTAAGCCTTGATGTCCAGAGTTTTTCCCTGGGACTTGGTCATGTAGACATATTTGATTGCCTGCATAGCTAACTTTAGTCTCTAGATCCTCTGAAGATTGAACTGAGACCACATGACCGAAATCACCCACCATAAACCATATTGGTAGATTATCTGGTGTCACCCAAGGTTCCCAGGTAACAAAGACACTCTTATAAATCTGGATATTGCAAAGAAGGGCCTAGAGATCACCTCCCAGGTGCCAGGGGCAAAGGCCACACCTCTTCTTGGGTGAGGTTAATTCTTCATTTAATTTGTTTTTTGGTATCATCCACATTCTTTGTTTTATTGCTTTTATTGATACATCGTATTTATATATTTTTATGGGTGCTATTTTGTAATATGCCTAAAATGTGTAATGATCAAGCCAGAGGTTTTAGGGTATCCATCAACTCGAGTATTTACAATGTCTATGTGTTGGGAACATTTCAATTCCTCTGTTATAGCTATTTTGAAATATACAACATGTTGTTAACTATGGTCACCCCATTCTGCCATTGAACATTAGAACTTATTCCTTCCTGTACCCATTCACCAACTTCTCTTTGTTCCCCCCATGCACACCCAGTCTCTGGTAACTGTCATTCTTTTTTTTATCTTTTTGAGTTGAAGTCTCACTCTGTTGCCCAGGCTGGAGTACAGTGACATGATCATGGCTCATGTTAACCTCCATCTCCTGGGCTCAGGTGATTTTTCTGGCTCAGCCTCCCAAGTAGTTGGGACTCCTGGCACACACTACCATGCCCAGCTAATTTTTGTGTGTGTGTCTGTGTTGGTGTCTCACTCCATCACCCAGACTGGAGTGCAGTGGCCACTCCTGGCCACCGCAGCCTCGACCTGCTGGGCTCCAGAGATCCTTCCACCTCAGTCTTCCAAGTAGCTGGAACTACATGTGCATGCTACTGTGCCCGGCTAATTTTTTGATTTATTGTAGAGATGAGGTCTCGCCAAGTTGTCCAGGTGGGTCTCAAACCCACTGGTTCAGGCAATCCACTCACCTCAGCCTCGCAAAGTGTGGGATTACAGGCTGAGCCACTGAGCCCGGCTTAATTTTTTATTTTAGTAGATATGAGATCTCATTATGTTGCCCAGACTGGTCTTGAACACCTGGGTGCGGGGTGCCAGCCCCTGCAAAAAGATTTAGAGGATCTCTGGGAGGTGTGGTGGCGTTGGCGATTATTCTGGAGAAATAAAGAGAAAGAAAGAGAGAGACGGGGGGAGAAAGAAAGAGACTGGACTCTGTCTAGTGCAGGAGCCGTTTAATGGGACGAACCGTAAGCCTTTTATCCTAAAGTTTCACAGGTTAAATCACAAGACTTTCACGTGAACACAAAGCCAGGTGGCTGAGGGGTGTCCCCCACCCACCAGGTGTTTCCTCAGGCATAAGGAAGAACAATCCCAATTAAATCACAAAACTTTTACATAAACATAAAGCCAGATGAATGAGGGACGTCCCCCATCTACCAGGTGTTTCCTCAAAAGCAATACAGCAATTCTAATATCATAATATTCTAATCATCAATAACTTTTAAAACTTATGCATACACAACACCTAATGACCAACATAAATTCCAATTCCTTTCTATTTTAATTAGTGTATGCTAATTCTACCTATACTATAGACACTCTTAATTATAGCCCAAACCAGTTCCTAAGGAATGTGGCCCAGCCCAAAGTTTGTGCTGGGCCGTTTCTAGTAACTCTAGATAATTAACTATATTATTAAGATTGAAACAGCACTTTATATGTATATACTAATTCTACAAATATACTTTTAAATCTTAAAAGAAGCTTGTACCATATTAAAGGCTCCTAAATGTGACCTGAGTTTGAATTATGTTAAGTTTAAAGCCAAAACCGCAGTCTGTAAGAAACAGGAACAATGGACTCCTAAAGTATAATTATACGCCTTGCCTGTCGTACTCTCAGAGCTTCATGCTTAGATCATCAAAGTCCCTGCTAGTGGGACGTGCCAAACAGCAAAGAAGGGAAGAGGGAATGGGCCATCAGCTCCTGAACTCATCCTAGTGGTCTTAGGGTCTGCAGCCCACCTGGATCCCTAACGCTCAGGCAGGCCTCCTCAGACGGCTCCCAACACCTGGGCTCAAGCAATTCTCTTGTTTCGACTTCCCAAAGAGCTGGGATTACAGATGTGATCCACTGCGCCCAGCTGGTAACTATCATTCTGCTTTCTTACCTCCATGGGATCAATTTTTTTAGCTCTCCCATATGAATGAGAACATATAATATTTGTGTTTCTGTGTCTGGCTTATTTCACTTAACATAATGACCTCCGGTTCCATCTGTGTTGCTGCAAATAACAAGATTTTATTCTTTATTGTGGTCAAGTAGTGTTCCATTGTGTATATAAGCCACATTTCCTATAAAGAAATGAGTATTAATGGATAACCATCAATCCACTGATGAACACTTTGGTTGATTTCATATCTTTGCAATTATGAATAATTTTGCTATAAATATGAGGGTGCAGGTATCCCTTTGACATGCTGATTTCCCTTCCTTTGGATAAATACCCAGGAATTTATCCAATTATATAATTATGCTGGATTATATGATAATTCTATTTTTAGTTTTTTGAGAAATCTTCATACTGTTTTCCATAATAGTCATACTAATTTGCATTCCCACCAACAGTGTATAAGAGTTCCCTTTTTTCTGCACCTTCTCCAGCATCTGTTATTTTTTGCCTTTTTAGTAATAGCCATTCTAACTGAGGTAAGATGATATTTCATTGTGGTTTTGATTTGCATTTCCTGATGATAATCGATGTTGAGCACTTTTTAATATATCTGTTGTCTATTTGTATATCTTTTGAGAATTATTTATTCATATCCTTTCCTCACTTTTTCATGGGATTAGTTTTTGTTTTTGCTATTGAGTTTGAGTTCCTTGGATATTCTAGATATTAGATATTTCAGATAAATAGTTTGCAAATATATTCTCCCATTCAACAGGTTATCTTTTCACCCCATTGATTGTTTTTCTTGCTGTGCAGAAGGTTTAATATAGTCCCATTTGCCTATTTCTGATTTTCTTGTCTGTGCTTTTGAGGTCTTAGCCACAAAATCTTTGTTTAAACCAATGCCTTGAAGTATTTCCCCTAGTAGTTTTATGGTTTTTGGTCTAACATGTAAGTCTTTAATCAAACTTGAGTTGATTTTTTGCATGTAGTGAGAGATACAGATCAAGTTTCATTCTTCTACATAAGGATATTCAATGTTCCCAGCACCATTTATTGAAGAGGATGTCCTTTCCCCAATGTATGTTTCTGGAAATTTTGTTGAAAATCAATTGGTTGTAAATATGTGAATTTATTTCTGGGTTCTCTATTCTGTTCCATTGGTCTATATGTCTGTTTTTATACCAATACCATGCTGTTTTGGTTGCTATAGACATATAATATATTGTGTTTTCAGTTTTGTCCTTTGCTCAGAATTGCTTTGGCTATTCAGGTTCTTATTTGGTTTAATATGAATTTTAGGGCTTTTATTCCATTTCTATAAAAAAAATGACATTTGTATTATGATAGGAATTGCATTGAATCTGTAGATTGCTTTGGGCAGTATGGTCATTTTATTTCATTTTTATTTTAATGAGTCAGAGTCTCACCCTGTCTCCTAGGCTGAAGTGCAGTGGCATGATCACAGTTTGCTGCAAGCCTTGACCTTCCGGGCTCAGGTGATTTTTCTGCCTCAGCTTCCTGAGTAACTGGGACTATAGGTATGTGCCACCAAGCCTGGCTAATTTTTTCATTTCTTTTTTTGTAGAGATGCGGTCTTGCTATGTTGCCCAGGCTGGCCTCAAACTCTGGGCTCAAGAATCCTTCTGCCTCAGTTTCTGAAAGTGCTAGGTTTATAGGTGTGAGCCACTGTGCCTGGCCCAGGATGGTCATTTTAATGATATTAATTCTTCTAATTCATGAGCATGGAATGTCTTTCCATTTGTTTGTGTATTCTTCAATTTCTTTCATCAGTGCTTTGTAGTTTTCCTTGCAGAGGTCTTTTATCTCCTTGGTTAAATTTATTCCTAGGTATTTTATTTTGTTTTTGTAGCTGGGATTTTGTTTTGTAACTGAGGTTACCTTCTCGATTTCTTTCCTTTTCTTTTCTTTTTTTTTTTAGAATTTTTTATTTTATGTACAAGGAACCAGCATGCTTTCATTGGGTGGATGCCTTGGATAATCCACTCAAGGAAAATCACTCAGTCCAACTTAATGAAACCTATGTCCTTCGCATGCTGGCAGAAACACTGGTGGCACGTTTTTTTTTTTTTGAGTCAGAGTCTCACTCTGTCACCCAGGCTGGAGTGCAGTGGTATGCTCACGGCTATCACAGTCTTTGCCTGGTGGGCTCAGTTGATCCTTCTGCCCCAGCCTTCCAGGTAACTGGAACCATAGGTGTGTGCTACCACACCGAGCTAATTTTTTGATTTATTGTAGAGATGAGGTCTTATCATGTTGCTCAGGCTGGTCTTGAACCCCTGAGCTCAGGTAATCTTCTCACCTCTGCCTCCCAATGTGCTGGGATTATAGGTGTGAACCACCGCACCTGGCTTAGGTGTCAAATATTGAGGCGGTATTTCCAGATCAGATCCAGCTGATTTGAGCAGACCTGCGGCAAGAGCAAGAACCCTGAACAAATTTCCATGGATGGTCTCAATAGAGTTGCTGGTGGTCCATCTTGCTCTCAGGCATACAACATGGCAAAAGGCTTTATTTCTTTTTCAGCTATTTCATCATTGGTGTATAAAAGTTCTACTGATCTTTGTACATTGATTTTGTAGCCTGCAATTTTACTGAATTTGCAGTTTCTTTGGTGGAGTCTTTAGGTTTTTCTAAATATAAAACTACATCAACTGCAGAGAGGGACAATTGGGCTTTATCTTTTCCAATTTGGATGTCTTTTATTCCTTTCTCTTGCTCATTGCTCTGGCTAGGACTTCCAGTACTGTAATGAATAGGAGTGGTGAAAATAGGCATCCTTGTGTTGTTTGAATTCTTCGAGGAAGGGCTTTCATCTTTTCCCTATTCAGTCTAGTGTTAGCCATGGGTTTGACATACATGGCCTTTATGATGTTGCAGTGGCACGCCCATGGCCACTCCAGCGTCAACCTGCTGGGCTCCCGTGATCCTTCCACCTCAGCCTTCCAAGTATTCGGAGCTACAAGTGTGCGCTACCACGCCCAGCTAATTTTTTTTGTAATTGTAGAGACGAGGTCTCGCCAAGTTGCCCAGGCTGGTTTCAAACCCACAGGCTCAGGCAATCCACTCGCCTCGGCCTCGCAAAATGCTGGGATTACAGGCTGAGCCACCGAGCCCAGATAGCTGATCATATGATTTTTATATTTCATTCTGTTGACATAATGTATAATGTTTGTTGATCTGTGTATAATTTTTATCCCTTAGATACATCTCACTTGATCACGGTGTGTGATTATTTTGATGTGCTGTTGGGGTTTAGTTTGCTAGCATTTTGTACAGGATTTCTGTGTCTATATTTTTCCGGGGTAGTGGACTACAGTTTCCTTTTTTTGTTGTGTGTCCTTTCTGGTTTGGTGTCAGGGTAATGCTGGTCTCATAGAATGAGTTAGAAGGAATTTCCTCCTTTTCAAGTTTTGAAATAGTTTGATGAGAATTAGTGTTAGTTCTTCTTTATAAGTTTGGTAGAATTAGTGGTGAAGCCATCTAGTCCTGGACTTTTATTTGTTGGGAGACTTTTTATTACTGATTCAACCTTGCTATTTGTTACCTATCTGTTCAGATTTTTTCATTTCTTTCCATTTCAATCATGGTGGATTGTATGTGTCCAGGAATTTATCCATTTTCTCTAGGTTTTCCAGTTTGTTATTGTATAGTTGTTCATAATAGTATCAGATGGTCATTTGTATTTCTATGGTGTCGATTGTAATGTCTCCATTTTCATCACGTATTTCGTTTATTTCAGTCTTCTCTTTTGTTCAGTCTAGCAAGTGGTTTATTGATTTTATCTTTGCAAAAAGCCAACTTCTCATTTTATTGATTCTTTTTATTTTTTAAGTCTATATTTTGTTTAATTTGGCTCTGGTATTTATAATTTATTTTAAATTTTTTACTTTAAATATGCAGGGTACAATTCAGGGTTAGGTATTCAAATGTTCATTGTGCAGATACCCTTGTTGATGAGGTGTGCCCCCCTCCCCTAGCAGTTTCCCACTACTGCCAATCCCATCCCCAGCCTCCCCTGGCAGTTTCCCACTACTGCCAATGTCTTTCTTATGGTATTATGATAGTTGTTCAAGGTTCACTTATGAGTGAGAACATGTGATACTTGGTTGGCTCCAATATTTATTGTTTCTTTCCTTTCACTAGTTATGGGTCTGCTTTGTTCTTGCTTTTTTATTTTTTTGAGGCACATCATTATATCATTTGTTTGAAGTCTTTCTACTTTTTTTTAATGTAGGCATTTATCATTATAAACTTCCTTCTTTGCACTGTTTTAGTTGCATCCCATAGGTTTTGGTATGCTGTTTCAATTTTTATTAGTTGTAAGAAACTTTTTGCTTTCCTTCTTAATTTCTTCATTACCCAGTAGTCATTCAAGAGTGTGTTGTTTGAGTTCCATGTAGTTCTGCAGCTTCCAAAGTTCTTCTCATATTAATGTCAAATTTTATTCCAATGTGGTGATGAAGAGACCTGGTATCATTTCAATTTTTTAAATTATGGAGATTTGTTTTGTGGCCTAGCATATGGTTTATTTTGGAGAATGTTCCATGAGCTGATGAGAAGAATGTATATTCTGCAGCTGTTGGGTACAATGTTCTGTAAATATCTATTACATTTTTTTGCCTAAAGTACAGTTTAAATCTAATATTTCTTTGATTTTCTGTCTAGATGATCTTCATAGTGCCAAGAGAGAGGGGTTGAAGTTCTCAACTGTTGGCTCCAGTGTTGGGCACATATATATTTAGACTTATTATGTCTTCTTATTGCATCAATCCCTTTATCATTATATACTGACTTCTTTGTCTCTTTTTTACTGTTTCTGACTTCGTCTGTTTTATCAGATATAAACACAACTTACATTTCATTTTTGTTTGTATGGAATATTTTTTCCTGCTCCTTTTCTTTCAGTCTACACAGGTGAAGTGAGTTTATTGTAAGCAGAATATAGTTGGGTAAAGTTTCTTTTTTTAGATTCTTTAAGCCAGTCTATATCAATTATGTGGTAAATGTGATCCATTTACATTAAGATTATTATTGATATATGAGGACTTATTTCTGTCATTTTGTGAATTGTTTTCTGATTTTTTTGAATATCTTCTTTTCTTTCTCTCTTATTGAGGTTTGATGGATTTCTGTCATTGTAAAATATGATTCCTTTCTTTTTCTCATTTGAGTGTTTGTTCTACAAAGTGAGTTTTATACTTTTGTGTGTTTTCATGATGGTAGATATCATCCTTTCACTTTCAGGTGTAGGACTCCCTTAAGCATTTCTTGCAGGATCAGTCTAGTGTTAATGAACTTTCTCTGTTTTTGTTTCTCTGGAAAAGACTTTATTTTTCCTTCAGTTATGAAGAATGACTTTGTTGAGTATAGTATTCTTGGATGGTAGTATTTAATTTCAACATTTTAAATATATTATCCCATTCTCTCTTGGCCCCAAGGTTTCTCCTAAAACAAAATCTGCCATTAGTCTGATGGAGGTTTTCTTTTATGTAACTAGATGCTTTTCTTGTAATGTTTTTAGAATTCTCTCTTTGTCTTTGACTTTGGGATGTTTGACTACAATGTTCTGTGGAGAAGAATTTTTTTGGTTTTACCTATATAAGTATCTTTGAGTGGATTCCTAAATCTCTGCTTGGCTTGTGGAGTTTTCAGCTATTATATTCCTAAATAGGTTTCTCCTAACCTTCTGGAACACCGAATATTTGATCATTTTATGGTGTCCCATGTGGCACATAGGCTTCACTGGGTTTTTTTTTTAACTCTTTTCTGCTTTAGTCTGACTCTTATTTCAAAAGATCTATCTTTAAGTTCTGAATTTCTTTCTTCTGTTTTATCTGGTCTATTGTTGAAGCTCCCAAATGAATTTTTTATTTCATTTGTTGAATCCTTAATTTCTAGAATTTCTGTTTGGTTCTCTTTTTTAAAAAATTGTCATATCTAGTTCTCTTGTGAATTTCTTATTCATATTATGAATTATTTTTCTAATTTCTTTGTATTGTTTATCTCTATTCTCTCGTGTCTCACTAAGCTTCTTTAATATCATTTTTTGAATGCTTTTTCTGACATTTCAAAATTTTTTTTTTGAGTCAAAGTCTCACTCTATCACCTAGGTGAGGTACAGTGGCATGATCACAGCTTACCACAGCCCACATCTCCTGGGCTAAGGTTATCCTTCCATTTCAGCCTACTGAGTAGCTGGGGCTACAGGAACATGCCCTCTTACCTGGTTAATTTTTTGGTTTTTTAGGTACAAGTTCTCACTATGTTGCCCAGCCTGGTCTTGAGCTCCTGGGCTCAAACAATCCTCTCACCTTGGCCTCTCAAAGTGCTAGCATTACAGGTCTGAGCTACCACACTTGGCTAATTTCTTTTTTATTGGAATCTATTGCTTAAGAATTATGATGTTCCTTTGGAGATGTTATATTATCTTGCTTCTTTATGTTTCTTATGTCCTTATGTTGATAGCTACACATCTGCTATAATAGTGGCTTCTTTCATTTTTTTCACTGGCTTTCAAGACTTTTGGATGACATACCTATGGTGTTGTTTGGATAGGCATTTTAGCTTTGATTCTGGGTACATGCAGTAGTGTAGTCTCCACATGATTTCCTTGGCTGTAAAAAGTGTCGGTAATATCTGTGATTTCCTCAGTAGCTTAGGCTGTAGTTGTGAGTTGAGGCTGTAGTGGGTTTTGCTGGACACCAGGTGGGTGGGCTTGTCCTCAGGCCCAAGTGGTGGTAGCAGTGGGCCAAGCATGCCTGGAAGTTCAGGCTGGCAAACACAGGCACTGGTGTTAGCAGGTCCAAGCTGATTCTCAGGCCTTTAAGTAGCTTTTTTGGGTGCCAGCAGTGGCAGTGGTGGGCTGGGCAGGTGGTTGAATCCTTGGGCTCCTGGATAGTGAGCAATGGCTAGAGGGTGGCAGGACAACCTTCAGGCTCTGAGACAGCATGTATTTGTGTTAACAGAGGCTGTGACGGGCTGGGTTGGTCAGTCCCCAGGTCCCTAGGTGGTATGTGTATGTGGGTACTGGCTGTGATGATAGCAATAGATTGGGTGGGCCCATTCGCAGACCACTGGAAGGCGTGCACAGATAACAGCAGTGGTGGTTAGGGCAGGGTAATCCAAAGACCTCCCAGGTGCTATGTTTAGACACTGGGAGGGGGGGTGGGTCTGTCCTTAGGCCCTGTAGTTGTACACCTGAATGCAGACTATTGTAGGTGAGACAGAGTGATTACCAGGCCTCCCAGTCAAGTGTGTGGGTACTGGTAGCAGTGGTGGTGGTGAGTGCCCATCTTCAGGGCACATGCATGTGTGTGGTAGTCCTGTTGCTGGGTCTCCGCTAATGGTGCATGCTTTTGCTCCCTGTGGCAGCAGTGGCAGTGGTGGCAGCAGCAGTGGTTGTGGATGGGGAGAATCTATCCTCAGTGTGCATGCAGTTGCTCTGCAACCCTCCCACTGGTTCAGGCAGAGTTGCTGTCAGTGGAGGTAGCCCAAGCAGCCAGGTTTCAGCCTCTGGGGAGCACACACTTTGGCTCCCTTTGCCCTGAAGGCAGCTTCCCTGGTGTACTGCATGACTTGTTCCTGGACTGCAAGGCACTGTATATGCTAAGATGCTGGAGACCCAGCTGCTCTATTTTTTTATTAATTTTTTTTGAGTCAGAGTCTCACTCTGTCACCTAGGCTGGAGTGGAGTGCCATGATCACGAATCACTGCAGCCTTGACTTCCTGGGATCAGGCAATTGTTTCACCTCAGCCATCCAAGTACCTGGGACTACAGGCAGGCACCACCACGCCTGGCTATGGTCTCACTATGTTGCCTAGGCTGGTCTGGAACTCCAGGGTTCAAGCAATCTTCTTGCCTTGGCCTTCCAAAATGTTGGGGTTATAAGCGTGAGCCACTGCACCTGGCCCCTGCTGCTCTATTGAGTCCAACAAGTGTCACACTACTGCAGCCCTCTGAGTGGACATGGGGAGATGTCAGTGGAGCTTTGGGATGTGGAGAGGCAGGTACTGTGGCCCCTGGGCAGGAATTTCTATGGTGGGGTTGAACTCTCAAAATGGTGTTGTGCTGTAGCTGTTTAGGTCTCAGGATCTGTGTGGGACCCAGTGTGAGCTCCCTCACTGGAGCAGAGCTGTCGTGTGATCTCTAGGCAGCTCCTTATGCTAGTTGGAGGGTCACAAGGGTTGAAAGGCTCTTCTGTGGCTAGGGTTGCAGAGTCCATGGTGGGAATGTGGCCTGCAGAGGGTCTCTTGTTTGCCCCTTCCCTGCACTGGGGGAACTCTCCAGGTTCCCAGCTGGTCCTGGCTGAGCTGGCTGCCTTGCTTCCCTCACCTTCTGGGTCTTGGGTATTTCCTGTCACTCTTCTGTCGAATTCCAGTATTCTCTCTTACGTGCTCTATTCACAGTGTGATTATGTACTTGCTATTTTGGTTCTTCTTTGTGGAGAAGGCTAGTGTTGAATGCCTCTAGTCAGCCATCTCGAAGTCCTTGACTGATTATTTAATTGTTTACTACACAGAGGTTTAGGGGCAGGGTTAACAAAGAAAAAGGAAAAAGTACTTTGGTGGTCTCAAGTCTGGGTGATTGAGAGGACAGGGGTGCTATTGTCAGAACCAAAGCTGAGAAATAGACCTGGGGTGGGAGATGAGGAGGACAGGAAGAGAGGAAGATGCTCATTAACTCAGTTTTTGACTTTGAGGAGGTGGCCCATCATCCAAGAATGTTAGCTGACCTCAGAATGGCAGTGGTGGCAGAGGAGGTGGCATGGGACGTGGTGAGGACAGTGGCAGAGGTGAGAAGGACAGCTGGTGCCAAATAAGGTCTTGAGGAGAAAGGGTGGATGGTTTCTACGGCACCAGGAGCCACTGTTTACCTTATCTGGCAAGTCTCAGATGAGGACAGTGACCTCTGAACAACCTACCTCCCACTACCAGGCATTTTTGGGGAACTACTCTTCATAGGTCACAAACCTGTCATCTTGTTGGGGCTGTTTCATCACTCTGTAAGAACGTTTTATTGACCACATCAATGTGAATTATTTTCTAAGCAATAAAATCAATAACATCATTGAGGTTTATTTTACTCAGGGTATTTTTGCCCCCATTTCAATTTATAGTCTCTTCCATCTCTGTGGTGTGTGCCCGACAATTCAGTCTTTATTTGTATCTACAGAATACAGATCTTAGACTGGCTTCTCTCAGTAACTTCCAACTGTTCATTTTCCTAGCAGACCCATAAAATTTTTTATTTGTAATATCCCTGACTTAATTCTAGTCTAAATTTGCCTTTAGTTTATTTTTGTAAAGATACTTTGGGGATTAACAGAGCTAAGATGCTTCTTTTGGGGACGCTTCTGCGGTCTGTGTTTCTCTCTAGCTGAGCAAAATTTCCCAAGACCCTGGGCCCTCTTGTCTGTCTAATTATTGAATTGCCATTGCTTTTGCCCATAGCTTTCCTGATGATGGCAGCAAAGTCATAAATTAAGTAACAGGCAAAGCCAGGGATATAAACGGGACTCTGCAAAGCCCCAAGCAGACGTTCCTGGAGCCAAAAAGATAAACATGCATGAGCTCTTGGGAAGGTTGCATGATGGCTGAGGCATGAGACAAGAGACCTTCTGTTCCCCTTTCCTTGCTGAGGCCTGGAGGAAATGATGCATCCAGTCGTTAATTCTCTGGAAAGATGGCAAGTCACTCCCATATTTGAATGTCTACCTTCCTTGCAGGTATGGGCTGGCTAAGTGCCTCCTGGAGTGAGGGAAGGAAATTAGCCCTTTAAATGTCCTGTTTCTCAGAACTTCCCAAAGGCTTGGCCGAACCTTAACTGGTGGGTAATAAGGGACTGTCATTAATCTTGGCCAGCAGCTTGGTCGCACCCCCTCCTCAGGATTGTCTGTTCCCCTCCACATTACTCTAGTCAGTCTCTTTCTCACCTGCTCACTTTATTTTTATTTTTTAAATTTTATTTTATTAAAGGAATTTAGGGTACAAGGGAGGATTAGCTACATAAGTAGGCTGTATGCAGGTAAAGTTTGGGCTTCTAACTGGTCCTCACTCCCCCCCCCCAAATGAACCAAGTACCCTTTGCGTTGCCATGTAGCCCCCACCCTCCTCCCTCCCTCTCTCCCCTAACAGTGTCCAGGGACTGCTGATTCCTCCCTTGTGCTAATGTCACACACTCTCTTTAGGCAACTGGCCACTGTTAACTCCATGCTCTATACTCTGCCAGGAGCCATCACCTCCCCTCAACTCTTTTCCCAGAAGTACCTGAATGGAAATTTAATTAGTAGGTCACAACATAACATCAAATTGGTAACTGTGTATCTGTGTCACAAGGCCTGGACTAGGACAGAGATGTGATATATCTTGCCTGTGGGGGTAAGCGACAACTTCCCCCTCTTCCATCTGCTTGCCTTCACTTATATAACAAGGTGCCCTCAACAGAGTGCTTTCCTTGGGCCTTTTTGTTTGTTTGTTTTTGAGAGAAACTGACAGCTATATTCTTAGTGAGCAGAGTCACAGGGGACCAGATGTTTAATTGAAGAGTCAGTGGACAAAATCATGTCCTTTGTGGCAACATGGATATAGTTGGAAACCATCATTCTAAGTGAACTATCACAGAAACAAAAAAAACACCTGAATACCACACGCTCTCACTCATAGGTGGGCACTAAGCATCAGGCACACGGGCACAAAGGTAAGAATAACAGACCCTGGGCACTGCTAATAGGGGGAGAGAAGGAGGGAGGAAAAGGGGCATACAACCACCCATTGGGTATCATGTTCACTACCAGGGAGAAAGAGACCTCGTTAGCAAATCCTCACATGTATCCCACAACTCTCAAAAAAAAAAATATAAAAAAATAAAAAAATTAAAAAAAAGAGTCAGCAGACTGGCAATTTTTAGTGTGTATATAAAGCAAGCCAGTCCCTGCTCCAGGCAAAGGGGAGAGGGGACTTTTTTGTCTGACTTGGAAAAGCCCACCTCTTCCTTGCTGTTTAAAATCTGGGAAGGAGATAGACCAATTTGGGTAAGAAGTTATGGGGAGGGAACTCAGCTTTTTTTCCTAAGATTCAGAATTTTGTGTTAGGAAAAATTCAGGGTTTTGAGGGCACCTAAGTGGCCCTAATCAAGGCCTAAGGCCTGCAACACTATGAGACTGGTGAGGCTCAGCAACTGAGCATGACCAGAGAAAGGCCACTTCTGTCTTGTTCCTTTATGTAGACAGCTTCCAAGTTGCTGATGCCCCTCGGAGGTTGGCCAGCAGAATGGTAGAGAGGTCATGCAAGGACCATGGAGAAGGTGGGGTGGCAGAGTTGGGTGTCTAGGGACAGCTCCTACTCATCTGTGACAACAAGTGAGATAGCTTTTGAGGACTCCCCCTGCAGGTCTGTAGAGGTTCTCTGTGGGACTGCAATTCCTGCCTGATCTGGAGGATACCATAGACAGCAAACATTGGGCTTAAGTGTTAATAGGACATTATCTGTAGACAAAAGCTGGGGCAAACTGGGGCCATTCAGCAAAATTCTCTGAGGGTACTCCTGCTCTCATCTACATGGTTGGAGGGCTGAGCCACCTTCTTGGCTTGTCGTCTCAACATTTTGGGTTGCTCCATTGCTTTCAGAATCCCTGTATACTCAGCCAGGTCCTTGGTTTCATGATGTCTTAGCTTGGAATGGCACGACAAAATTCCGTAGGCTGAGTGACTTAAACAAGGGAAATTAATTTCCTCACAGTTTTGGAGACTAGAAGTTCAAGATCAAGGTGCCATAATGAGGGTTTCAAGATCAAGGGTTTGTGATGAGGGCCTCTTCCTGGCTTGCAGGTGGCTACTTTCTCATTGTGCCCTCACATAGTGAGGAGGTAGAGGAGGTGAAGGGAGTTGGGGGAGAGGAAGAGGGAACTCTCTGGTGTCTCTTCTTAGAAGCACACTGATCCCATCATGAGGACCTCACACTCATGGCCTTATCTAAACCTTATTACCTTCCAAAGGGGCCCATCTTCAAGTAACATTACATTGGGGGTCAGGGCTTCAACATATGAATTTTGAGGGGACACAATTTGGTCCATAGCACTTGGGATGTTCAGACATCTCCCACTCATAGCTTAGCCCTCCTGTAAAGGGAAAAATGCATTTGTCCTTCTATGGGTGGTGCCATCTTCCTATGGAGAGTACCCTCTCTTTCCCTGAACTTGTGCCCTTGGAACAGTCATTTATCATCTTGCTTGACTTGGTTTTTCCAGGTCAGTCCTCCAGGCTCTTCCTCATGGCACATACCTGTGTAATCTTGCATCCTTTCTTGTGGGCAGCCTCTAGCCAGGAGGCATGTCAAGATAGTAAGGAATCAAGTGCTTGATTCTGCCCCTGCAACTCTCCTCTTCACATCTCAGAGATGGAAAGAGTATATTCAGGCCTTATCTCACTCCCCTGTTGAGGTGGGAGTGGGGAAAGAAGAACTTTTTTTTTTTTTGAGTTGGAGTCTCACTCTGTCGCCCAGATTGGCGTGCAGTGGCTGCTCCCAACCACTGCAGCCTCAACCTGTTGGGCTCCAGCGATCCTTCCGCCTCAGCCTTCCAAGTAGCTGGAACTACAGGCACATGCTACCACGCCCGGCTAATTTTTTGGTTTATTGTAGAGATGAGGTCTCACCAAGTTGCCCAGGCGAGTCTTGAACCCATGGGCTCAGGCAATCCACTCACCTCAGCCTCCCAAAGCGCGGGATTATAGGCTGAGCCACCGAGCCCGGCGGAAGAACTTTTAAAGTGGTAGCCACAGCTTGCAGGGAGCAGAGGTTGTCCACCCACAGCCTGGATATCACTGCCAACCACCCACTCTGGTAGGTCAGTTTTGGTTTTTTTTTTAAAGTTTTGTTGAAAGTTTTAGTAATAATCAAGATATTAAACAAGTAACATGGTCAGAACGAATGCTGACCACAAGCTACAAATACTCCAGCATAGGTGCCAGTGAGATAAATATTGGTTCTGGTTGTAAGTCCAACTCCAATCAAGGTTGGCCTTAAGCTTGGCTGGGTCCAGGAGCTTAATTGCTGCTGCTGGGGTTTTGTGTGGGCCTGTCACTATCTTGCCTCTGCCTTCCCTCTGTGGCTTGTCCTCTTCCTTCAGGTAGGCTCTCTTAATACAATGCGGAAGATGGTCAGTGAAAGTCCCATGAAAACATCTTTCCAGGTTAGCAACCCCAATGGAAAAAGGCATTTCTCTTACTCTATGCCTATATGTCAAGCTGGGGAAGGACTCCATTGGCCACCTTAGCTCATGTGCCTATTCCTGGGCCAGTCACCATTGCAGGGTGTGAGGTACTATGGTTGGCTCAATCTGGATCAATTTTTGTGACTCAGTGTGTGAGGTTTTGCTTAATTGCATCATGAAAATCATATGAAACAGGTAAGCAACAGTTCCTCTAAAGAAATCAGGAGGTGCTGGCAGGCAATATGAGAGCTATCTGCTATACACTTGTTGTTTGATAACAAGATGCTGACATCCTCTTTTCCCACAGACTTGTGCACTGCTGCAGTTGATTCAACCCATATCTTGGATGCTTCTAAAACAAGTGGGAGGAAAATCCGAGAAGGCTGACTCATGGCGGATAGAGTGGAAGAGGAAGGAACGAACTGTCTTTGTGACTTGGCTTTCCTTCTGTGGATCTGGAGATGAATGACTGGGTGCTCTACCTTTGCCTTCCCCTCCAGCACAGGGCAGAGAAAGTGAGGGACCCCAGGTCCCCGGAACTGACAGTTCTCTCATCCATGCAGACCTCCCTGTCACACATATGCTGTGTTTCAGTGCAGGGCATGGAGACAGCTTCTTGTGGTACAACGAGGAGAGGTTGGATGAATATGACTCACTCTGTTTTTTAAAGGCTTATTTTTATCAGCTGTGGGTGGGTTAGGGTTAGAAGGTAGTTGGTGATGTTTAGGTATGAGTGGGAACCTGCCTTCTATTTTCATTCACTATAATTGGATGTGGATGGGTTTTTTGAGGCAATGGTAGCATGAGAAGGGGCTTAAAGAAAGGGGGGAGGGTCTGCGATGGGAGATTGCTCTTGGCAGAGCAGCTGCAGAGCGAGGAAGATTTATAACTGGAGGTGGGCACAGCCAACAGAAAGGGCAAGGAGGAAAAGGCATCTTCCTGGGAGGAAAGGGTGTGGGTGGAGATGGATGGAGATGGATGGAGATGCTGCACTTGAGGAAGGTGCAGAGAGAGGATTTGAAAGCCAGGAGTGATTTAGTAAAGCAGCAATACAGAAAAAAGGATTTAAGGAAAGTCACTGTGTTTGTGAATCAGTCACGCAGCTAAATATTTTAGCTGCCATGATAGAAAATGTGTATTCCAATTCTTGGAGGGGAAAGATTATAGATGAATGTCCACTGTCACCCCTACTTTGCTAATTTGATTCTGCAGCCTCTTAACGGTAGCTAACTCACGTTTATGGAATGCTTTTTGCAGGCCAGGCACAGGGCTAACCACATTACCAGCGTTTTCTCATTTCATCCTTGTAACAATCTTATGAACAGTCATGATCTGAGCAACCCTGTTTTCTATACGGATAAATAGGCGTGAAGAGTTAAGAAGGTGTCTAGGGTTACAGAATTGGGCTTTGAACTGTGACAGCTGGATTCCAGGGCCAGGGGACTGAGTCCTTAGAATATTTCACCCGAACTTCCTTCCTTGGCCCAGTGTGTTCATTTGCTAGGACTGTAGAAACAAAGTGCCACAAACCAGGTGGCTTGGAATAACAGAAATTGTTTTTTAGTCGTGGATGCCAGAAATCTGAAATCAAAGGTGTCCACAGGACCATGTTCCCCCGAAGGTGCCAGAGAAGGGTTTGTTCCAGACTTTGGTGTTTTCTTGGCTTGTAGCAGTCACTCCAGTCTTCACGTGGCGTTCTCTATGTATGCATGCGTGCCTCCCTACATGACATTCTTTTTATAAATGGATAAATAAATATTAAGATGACTTCATCTTAACTAATTATGCCTGCAACGACTCTATTTCCAAAAAAAGTCACACTCTGAGGCACTGGCGATTAGGACTTCTATACGTGAATTTGGGGGAAGGACACAATTCAACCTATATATAATACCCAGGAACCCATGGACAGTGTCCTGTGTTGGCAGTGCTCCCAGCCTGTTGCCACTTCTGACCGGGTCTCTGGCAAGGGCCCCTTTGCTGTGGGGCAGGCATCCCCCGGGTCTGCTGCTGGCTCTGAGGCTCAGCTGTGGCGCACATACTGCAGTGATGGCCTTGGCCTGATGGGCTGGAGTTGCTGCCAGGGGGCAGGTGTTCTGGCCTGACTGTCATGACAGCTGTGCCTTTGTCCTCACTGCCATGTCTTGCTGACCCGCTGGAGATCCTCCAGCCTCTCTCTGTCATTTTTGTTTGTCCTCTGCAAAATAGACTCCATCTATGTGCTTCTCTGTCTATGATGCCTCTGCAATTGTTTCATAAATGCTTTTGGAAAATGACCGTCTCCAGTACAAATGCGTCATGATCCATTTCCCTCTTTGTATCTGTGGGCTTAAAATGGGTCTCCACCTCCCCCTGCCAAGGCCCCAGGAAGACAAATGTAAACAGTATACCTGCTTAGGGGTCCCACTATCTTTGATAATATATTTATCAGCATCTTTTCTCTTCCTCAGACTGACATCAAAAGCTGAGACCCGTCCAACGACTACTTTGGCTGGTTTCTATGCAGTAGCATCTCTAATACGGAACTATGATTTGAACAATTCTATTAACTCCCCAGAAAAGCAAGCCTCGTTCTTATCCCTCCTCTTTCTGATTTGGAAGTCTGTAGAGGACACACACAGTCACATTCCCCTTTACTGTATAATGTTCCAATCAGCAGCCAGCATAATGAAATCCAATTAATGTGTTAGGCTGTTGTGATTCTAAAAATATTTCATATCCCCCTGAGGGGCTGAGGAAATTGGAGGAATCAAGGTATTATAGCAAACCTGTAATTTGCAGAAAGGTTCTTCAGTCATTTTGGAGGTGGTAGATTTGTTCTTGAGAAAACAAAAATAGATCAGCTCTCTGAAATGAGACTGTCCATGAGATCATTCCAGTCATCCTTAACTCAGATGCCAGGCCTCGTGTGCAAGTCTAATGATCCCTTGGTTCAGATATATATAAATTATTAAGGTCAGTTAATTAACACATTTTTCTTCTGCTGAAGTAATTAGATGAATAGAGCTCTTGCCCTCTTTTTGGCTTTCCTGGCAGTTGCTCAGGGCTGAATTGAGGCAGTAAACATATTGCCAAACAGATGCTAACCAGAGAAGTAATTTTTCGGTTTCCATTTGGTTTCTGAAGTGTCGTCCTGCAGCTTAAAGAAGCTTCTACTTGAGGAGGGTGGGAGAGGGCAGTGGGGAAATAGAGGAGAGAGTACGAGGGGAAGAATGAGCAACCAGCCTTCATACTAAACTGCCTGAAAGCATCTTCTAGACACCCAGTATTCATATCACTCCAGCTAATTTTAGGCTTCACATTTTACGATGTTATGCTTCCTTTACAAAGTCTCTCTGTCATTGGTACAAAGGTTATCCAAATTGAATATTTATTACAGCTGTTTGCATGAATATTCCAAGGTCATTTTCTGTCTGTCTCCAGGGTGACCACAAAGTTTTAAATAGTCAGAAATTAGAATTTGGTATGTTTAAAGTGATTTGTCTGTAATTTGTGTTTTCTGATTTTTTTCTAGGTCAATGGTTTCCAAGATTGCCTTTGTACTAGAATCATCTTGAGTGCATAATAAAGCACACATTCCAAATCTTCACCTCAGATGGACAGTTTCAACCTCTCTGGGGACAGGGCCTGGAAATACATATTATAAAAAAATCTCCCAGGGTAACTTTGATGCTCAGTCAGGGTGGGAAACCGCTACTCTTGATAATGAAGATGGAAACATCAACGCTCAGCCTCTCTCTTTCTCTTTGCTGACAGGCAGCCTGCTGTCATTCTCCACCCTGGGCCTGATGGCTAGTCCAGGGAGGCCTCCCAAACTGGCCCAGTCAAACACACGAAGCAGTGTAGGTGGCTGGGTGGGTGGATGTGATGAGTGTTTCTCTGTATTGCTTGATGTTTTTGTTTCCAGGGCCTCTGCTGGAGCAACCAGCATTTTATGCAAATCACCAACTGGACAAAGTCAGGCTGGCTGAGGAACTGGTGCCTGACTGAGAAGGATAAAAAGGACATATAGGTACTTACTACCAGACTTCCCAGAGCTTTAATTTCCTCACCTGTGAAATGGGTTGAATCATATGACCCCATGTGGCTCTGAGGCAGAATCAAGGTGGTGTGTGAGAGTCCTGAGTAAATTTTAACCCACTATTCATAGGAGGATGATGAGGATGGTGAGAGTGAGAATGACTTTAGGAGAGCTCTGATAGAGGCAGGGAGCAGAATGGAGGATAGGAGAAGAGAAGCCAGAAACGATGTGCTGTCCTTAAAGTGGGGACAAATGGCCTCGTGGTAGCTGGTCCATGGGACCTAGTCAGTAAGTGTTTCCTGACTGAGGTTTTATGTAATTCTTCTTGTATTTCGTTCCCATAGTTTACTCTTTGTGATCACTTTTGCTGTTATGATTCTAGCAATATTTTGCCTTCAAAAATATCATGGGTGAAGGGGAAGGTCCCCCATAGTATGATTCACCCCAGCTCCATACTTGTCGGGAGGATCCCAGAAGACTGGCCTCTGCGTTGATGCGGGTGGAGTGGGCTGGTCTGTAGCACCCATTTTAGGAACTTGGGGACTTCATGAAGGGGCTGTTTGCATGAAGCCTTGGTAGGAGTCCCAAGAAAAATGGTGGAGAAGACATTATGATTGGTGGTAGGGCTCATAGACAGTCAAATTAGAACCTATGATCAAAAGGGAAAAGGAAAACGGTTCTAGGCTTGAGGACTCTTTGAGACAGCAGAGTCAAGGCACTTGGACTCTGCACCTGGACACTGGGTCACATTTGGTGTCAGTCAGAAAGAGTGTCAGATTCTGCGTGCTTTATGTACATTAACTCACTTGCTTCTTTTTATTTTATTTATTTTTATTTTTGAATTGGGGTCTCACTCTGCTGCCTAGGCTGGAGTGTAGTGGCATAATTATGGCTCACTGCAGCCTCAACCTCCTGGGCTTAGGTGATCTTTTTACCTCAGCCCCCCAAGTAGTTGGGACAACAGGCACCCGCCACCATAACTGACTATTTTTTTTTTTTGTAGAAATGAGATCTTGCTATGTTGCCTAGGCTGGTCTCGAACTCACGGGCTCAGGCAATTCTACTTTAGCCTCCCAAAGTGCTGGGATTATAGGCGTAAGCCACCGTGTCTAGCCTGCCTTACTTAATTCTTATAACAATGCTAAAATAAGTAGTATTTTTATTTTATTTTTTTATTTTTGAGTTGGAGTCTCACTCTGTTGCCTAGGCTGGAGGGCAGTGGCACGCTCCTGGCCACCGCAGCCTCCACCTGCTGGGCTCCGGCGACCCTTCCGCCTCAGCTTTCTGAGTAGCTGGAACTACAGGCGCACGCTACCACGCCCAGCTAATTTTTTTTTTTTTTAATTTATTGTAGAGATGCGGTCTTGCCAAGTTGCCCAGGCGGGTCTCGAACCCACGGGCTCAGGTAATCCACTCACCTCAGCCTCCCAAAGGCACGGGATTACAGGCTGAGCCTCTGAGCCCGGCTTGCAAGTAGTATTTTTAAAAGGCCACAATCTCTTCTTCACAATTCTGAAACCCAAAAAGCTGGTAGAGCCTCAAGTTTTTCCTAATTCATTTGAATGTAAAACGAACTTGACCTGAAATCTTTTGACAGAAAAGCCTAACTAGAAGGTATGTGAGACTATTTATAGTTTTTATTTATTGGTGTGAATATTCATGCTTTATAGCAGAAACATTAATGCATTTGATTACAGAGGACTGCAGCAGACCTCGCTGGATGTGTTACATAATATATGGTATATATGGCATAACTGTTCTATCTTTCAGAAATCTGAATTATGAAAACATGTCTGATCCCCAAAAGTTTCAGAATAAGAATTTTTATTCGGTCTCTGCTTTTATAGAACTGAGGCTTAAAGAGGTTAAGCGATTTGCCTAGAGTCACAAAATTGCTAAGTTGGGAAACATGAGTGTCACTCAGGTTTGTTGTGGGATAATCTGCTGAGGGTTACTGTTTCTTCTTTAGTTTTGAATCCCTTCCCCAAAAGCTTTTCTTTTTGTTGTTCTGTTTTATGTGGCAGACCCAGGAGGGGAGGGTGTGTGTCTGTGTGTGGTGTGTGTGTGTGTGTGTGTGTGTGTGTTTGTGTTTGTGTGTGTGTAAGTGTGTTGTGGGAAGTGAAGTCAGGTCTTCCTGCTTAGCTACCTATGTTGTCCTAAAATACAAATCTGATCATTCCATTCACCAGTTTATAATCTTTTAGTGTTCCTAGAAAGTCAAGTCCAAACTCCTTAGAATGGGATATCAAGTCCTGTCTGCAGTGGTTCCGACCTGACTGTAATAGAGTGAGGTGTTTAAAAGTGTGGTCTCCAAATCTGGATCAATGGGGTAAAAAGTCCCTCTCTGCTGTCTCCTAGGAGTGTGTGTCCTGGGCAAGCCACTTACCTTTCTGCCCCCAGTGTTTTATCTGTAAGATAAGGGTGATAGAGTCATCTACCTCCTGGGGTTGTAGCGAGGCACGAATGAGTTAATAGCATGTAAGACTGTTAGAACAATGTACACAGTCAGCACTCAAGTAACATTAGATATCATTATCATGGCTTCTCTGGCCTTGTTGCTTGCCGCCCAGACTCCTTCCTCTTCCCTCCTGACCCTATACTTAGACTTTTCCTCCCAGAACACGTAGCCTACTCACCCTAGCTCATGCTTTTTATTTTCCTTTAATCTGTTTCTTGCCTGCCAAATGCTTGTTTCTCTTTTACAATTCAGTTCAAGGGTCATCCTCTTCTTAAAGACTTTTCCAACTTGCCCTCCTTTGGGTCTTCAAGATGCTGTGTTTATATTTCTGTCACAGCCACCTACTGTATTTTAAAGTTCTTATTGGTGTACTGATTTGTCTCCTGTGAATTTTAAGTCCCTTTAGAACTTAAGTTCCATGCGTGTGGCAGGTCCCAGGAGGAGGTGTTTATATCCCCAGCTCCTGGCAGAGTCTGATACAAGCCACATAATCAATGTGTGTGGGGAAATGCTATGGAGAGAAGTTGTTCCAACTTGGGTAGGAATTTCTGCTACGGATGCTATTTACAAGCAACAGAACCCACTCTTGCTAATTTGAACTGGAAAGGAACTTAAGATAGCTCACAGAATTTCCAAGAAGCCTGAGAATGGGATTTTGGAGGTTTTATAGTCAGGAATGAGAGACACATGTCAGTGGGTTGTTCTGGTAGAGGCCCTCTTGCCACCCTGGTTCAGGGCAGGGGTTCACCTTGCTGATGTTGAGCACGGGGCACTACTTGCACACACTTGCCACTGCTTCCCCTGAAAGCTGAATGTCTCTCTGACCACCCTCCCCTATCTTCGTCACCATGTGATCACATACAAAGGGACCCCCCTCCCCCTAAAAAAGCAGAATTTTTTTTAGGGCATGCCTCGTAGTATAGGCTTCGCCTGCTAGGTAAGTGTTCTACGACCCCATTGGGATCAGTGTGCCAGTTAATATTGTTGTGTGTTTGACTTTAGTGAATTTTTTTTTTTTTTTAGATTCTTTCAACAAGTTTGCCCAATTCATGATGGGTGATTTACAAGTGCACCTGCCCACACTGCACTGAGTGTTCAGCAGTTTTGACCCCAAATGGCATGACCTCCATGCCCCACCCTCCCTATTCTCTTGATCTTGCCCCAAACAACTTTTTTATGGTTTCCTAGATGAAAAAAGTCCTCAAAGGGAAACGTTTTGATGATGTGGAGATGTGAAACAAAAAACAGCAGAAGCACTAAAAGGCATCAGAGTTGACGAGTGTCAAAAACCATATTGAGCAATGGAAAAAGTATCTCGATATTGCCTCAGAGGGTACTTTGAAGGTGACTGAAGTTTAAATATGTAAGAATAAATACATAATTTTTAAATAAATAATTCTGTTTTTTCTTTATTCCCCTTGTAGTGCCTGAGTAACTATGTTGCATTCTCTCAAGTTGCAATCTCCCATTGCAAGGACACGCCTTACTGGTGGAGCCTAAGTCAAAGGCTTGTATATAGACTGCAAGGGAGGCTGGCAAGGGGACCTTATCTACTTTAAGGTAGCATGAGTTCATAATGTGGGGGTGCCCAAGGGCAAAAAGGGAGGCTTCAAAGGTGCTGAGTGGCCAGAATATGTGGCAAGAACGGCAATGGCAATGAGAATTGACGCCGTAGCAGTGGTAGTGGTGAAAGAGTGATGGTAAAACAAGACTGTTATGTGGTTGAGAGAAGAGGGTTTCAAGGGCAGCGGCAGGAGGACTTTGATAGACTTGGAGTGTGAGACTCTAAGGCTCTGTGCGGAAAAGGGAGGAAGACATTTGAGTTTAAAG
>NW_007250673.1:1122197-1162935 GCF_000164805.1 Carlito syrichta
CTTTCTTTCTTTCTTTCTTTTTTTGAGTTGGAGTCTCACTCTGCCACCCAGGTTGGAGTGCAGTGGCATGCTCATGGCCACCATAGCCTCAACCTGCTGGACTCAGATGATTCTTCTGCTTCAGTTTTCCAAGAAGCTGGAATTACAGGTGTGTGCCACCATACACTGCTATTTTTTATTTTATTTTATTTATTGTAGAGATGAGGTCTTGCCATGTTGTCTAGGCTGGTCTTGAACTCCTGGATTCAGGCAATCCTCTCGCCTCTGCCTCCTAAAGTACTGGGATTACACAGGCATGAGCCACTATGCCCAGCTTAGACCACTGATTTTCTTTTTTTTAAAATTTAATTTAATTTTTTATTTTAAAGATGTGGGGTACAATTCAGGGTTAGGTATACAAATGTTCATTATGCAGGTACCCTTGTTGATTAGGTGTGCCTCTCCCTCCCCTGGCAGTTTCCCTTAACTGCCAATCTCACCCCCCTGCCCCTGGCAGTTTCCCACTACTGCTGTTCCCTTTCTTATAATATTATGATAATTGTTCAAGGTCCGTTTATGAGTGAGAACATATGATACTCTGTTTCTGTGATAGATCACTGAGTATGATAGACTCTAAATTCATCCAAGTTGCTGTGAAGTCCATATGTTTGTCCTTCTTTATGGCTGCATAATATTCCATTGTGTATATGTACCACATTTTTTATCCAGTCCAGCTTCAATAGGCAGCATGGTCGGTTCCATGTTTTTGCTATTGTGAATAGAGCTGCAATAAACATGTGTGTGCAGCTATCTTTTTTGTAGAATGATTTGAATGCCTCCGGGTATATTCCCTACAGGGGGATTGCTGGATCATATGGAAGGTTAATTTCTAGTTCTTTCAGAAATCACCACACTGTCTTCCAAAGAGGTTGCACTAGTTTGCATTCCCACCAGCAGTGTAGAAGCATTCCTTTTTCTCCGCATCCTCGCCAGCAACTGTTGTTGTTTTATTATAGATGGCCATTCTTACTGGAGTTAGTGGTATCTCAAGTGGTTTTGATTTGCATTTCTCTGATGATTAGTAAGGCTGAGAAATTCTTCATGTGTCTGTTGGCTGCCTATATCTCTTCTTTTGAGAAGTGTCTATTCATCTCTTTTGCCCACTTTTTAATGGGCTGTTTGTTTTTTCCGTTTGGTACATTTGCATTCCTTATAGGTCCTGGATGTTAGGCCTTTGTCAGATATACAGTTGGCAAATATTTTTTTCCATTCTTTAGGCTGTCTCCCCACTCTCTTGCTGGTTTCTTTGACTTTGTAGAAGCTTGTCAGTTTGCCTATCTTATCTCTTATGGCATAGGCACTTGGAGTTTTTATCAGGAATTGGTTGCCAGCTCCAATTTCCATAAGGGTGTCTCCTGCATTTTCTAAGATTCTTATAGTTTGAGATTTTACATTTAGGTCTTTGATGCATTTAGAGTGTTTGATTTTCTTATATACATTCTGCATTGCCCTTCCCTAGTCTTCCTTATCAAGACTGATGTTGTCTGAAGAAATGAGGACCACACCCATACATCACAATTGTGCTCTTCTCAAAACAGTTGACTGTCAGGTATTCATTAATAACATGATCTAAATCAGGGCTGTTCACCAAATGTTCTAGACCTCCACTGTCTGAAATGGTAGCCACAAGTCACATATGGCTATTGGGCACTTGAAATGTGGCTGCTGTGACTGAGAAACAGAATTTTAAATTTTAAGTAATTTAAATGTAAATAGCCACATGTAAATAGCCCAATAACTTATTGGATACTGTGGTTCCAGATAATCTGATCTGTTTAGGAAGGTGACGGGGATCACCATATTTTTAAAATTTGAAAATACACTATAAAATGTCATAAACTAGCATATAGCCTAGTGTTGTTTGCAAGCAAAATAAGCCTTTTGTCATTGATAGGAATATCTGGTGGCATGTTGATTTTGCAAAAACAAGTCAATGATGGGATATTGGACTTAATTCTCAATAGTTGTTCTTCACTTTCAGATTTATTAAACTAAAGATTTAAAAATTAGAGTTTGCAATAACAGTATTTTCCATGCAAACTACTTTGGAAAATTGTTTATTTGTCAAGAAAAAAAAGGACTAAATGTTTATGACAGTGGTCCTCAAACCACACATGAAAGTCCACATGGCAGGCTTGTAATAGAACAGATTACAGAGTCCTGGCTGCAGACCTTCTGATTCTGGAGGTCTAGGTGGGGCTGACAATGAACATTTCTCACATGTTCTTAGGTGATGCTTCTGCTGCCAGTCTGGGGACTACAATCCCAGAACTCCTGACTTGAAGAAAGGCTCTGTTTAGCCAGGCATAGTGACTCACACCTGTAATCCCAGCACTTTGGGAGGTGGAGATGAGAGGATTGCCTGAGCTCAGGGATTCAAAACCAGCCTGGGCAACTTGGTGAGACCTTGTTTCTACAATAAAGTAGAAAAAATAAGCCAGGCATGGTGGCACGTGTCTGTGGTTCCAGCTACTTGGAAGGCTGAAGAGGAAGGATCAGTGGAGCCCAGCAGGTCGAGGCTGCAGTGGCCATGAGCATGCCACTGCACTTCAACCTGGGCGATAGAATGAGACTCCAACTAAAAAAAAAAAAGGCTCTGTTTAAAATTAAACCAAGTTCTTTCTTGTAGGACATCTCAGAATCATTCATTGACAAGCCTTACTCTGGTACTTTGAAGTTTCAAGGGGACCTATGTATGCAGCCCATCCCACACTGACTGATCTTAAAACCCCTTCCTGCAGGGTGACCCAACAACTAGAGCTGGAGAAACACAATCTCATGACATTTAATTAAGTTAAACATAAAGCTTAGTTTCCTCATTTTTCCACTTTCTTTCACACTCCAAGTCTATCAAAGTTCTCCTGCTGCCCTTGAAATCTTCTCTTTATCACACAAGGATTTTGTTCAACCATCACCTTCTCACCACCACCGCTGCTACTGGTGTCAATTCTCACTGCCACGGTCATTCTCACCATATATTTGGGTCACTCAGTACCTTTGAAACCTCCCTTTTGGCTCTTGGGCACCCCCGCTTTGTGAATCCATTCTTACCTCTGTTCCTGTCTATAATTGCAGGAACTCAGATGTCTCTCAGATCCTTCCATCTGCTTCAGGAAGCCCCTGCGATGCCCCACGTGCTCAGGATCCAGCTTGCCCTCTCTTCCTCCTTCTGCTGTTCTCTCCTACTTCTTCCCTATTGCAGAAGGTGGCAGGTCCAACTTCATGCCCAGGCTGTTCTAATGAGCTCAGCACTCCTCCGAAGTGAGAAGGGATAACTAGCTCCTCCATGTTCTGGTACACAGGTTGCAGGGGTACTGCTTTTCACGCTCCGCACCTGACTGGAAATTTAGTGAAAGGAATTCTCTATTTTTCATTTCTTGTATGCTAGGCTTTTTCTCTGTGACTCGTGCAAACAACTGTACCGGTAACCTCTTTTCCTTCCTGCACTGACCTAGTGGTCTAGGACTCAAGTTTGTGCAACTTTATTCTTTATTCTTTTAGAAAAGCTTCTAAAGTAATGGCATCTCATTCCTCATGCAAATAGAACTTTTCTGCCCCATTGGCCTTTCTTGTTTTCCTCCTGGGGTATACCCAGCTTCTTGCTTCCTACCAGTCCTGTCTCCCACATTGACATGTCTTTTTGTGTGTATACGTGTGTGTTTGTATAGAAATGATACGTCTACTTATTTCCATTTTATTTGCATTGCACATAAAAACTCGGAGTGGCTACTCTGTAGACTGTTCTTTCCCCCCTTCCTTTTGGAGTGTCCTGAATTGTTCTTGGCTGCCTTCATCCTTTCAGCTATGCTGGAAATCTACAGCTCATTAAGTCCCTGAATATAGGTGATTTAGACTTCATTGCCTTTGTTTACATCAAGGAAATGATTCAAACTGCAACCCAAACTTCAGAGGAGAGGGTCATTAAAGGGCAGGACGTTCTACCTGTCTACCAGTGCCAGCCTTCCCTCGTCTTGCAAGGCACACAGGGGCTGGAGAGTCTGCCAGGAGTCGTGGTGCTTGAAGCACAACTTTACATGTGTGTTGCCTTGATAGCTCATCAGAAGACTGATGGGCAGACAGGGGCTCTAAAAAGGTTTTCCTTTATTCGCAGTTTGCCATGTAACAATATCCCACTTAGGCAATCTGGTGCAGTTATGGCTATATAATTCAAAAGATCAATACACAAAGGGGGGATGACTTGTGAATTAAATGTGCTTTTAATTAAATGTGAATTAAATGTAATTTGTAAAATGTAACACAGCACCAAACATAGATTTAAAATACACATTTAAAAGGAAACCACGTCTGTGGTCAGTTGCTCTTCTTTGTAGCACAGTCCTGAATAAATAATTAATTTAGAGATTAAATAATTTAGAGATTCATTTGTCCAGACCCTATGCCAGTTTAATCCAAATCATTCATGCCATTGGATGGATTTGATTTTTACCTGACACTTGATTTAAAAAAAAAATCTTTTGCTGGAAAGATAGAACAGCCTTCTGTATGTTTAAAGAAAGGAAGACTCATAGACCCTAAGAGAGAGGGGGTAAAGTGCTATTCCTGACTTGGCGTTTCCTGAGAATTCTGTGTGTCCGCTTTAGTGCCATCACAGGTGTACCAAATGTGTCAGCATTAGCTTTTTATTTTTCCCTTTAGAGCAACGGTTTTCAAACTTGGATGCACAACAGAATCACTCAGGGTGCCAATTAAAAATAGAGTCTTAGTCCATTTGGGGATAGCAGCTTGAGTTGGCCTAGGGTAAAGGTAAGGACCTCACTTACCTTCAGAGTAGATAGCAGTTCTTTGAATTTACTTGCTGTAGGGATTTTTGCCTAGGAGAAAACACGAGCAGAAGACCAGCTCTCCAGTTTTTTATGAAAACTTAAACTCACTTAGTAGCAGTGGCTGCTGCTTGGTGACTCTGGCTCAGTAAAATTTCTTACACACTAATTGCAATAGCTTTCCATTTCATCTCAATTTCCTTTTACTTCTCTCTTTAAATTAGATTCTTCATTATTGCTTGCTTGGCAAATATTTAGTAGGACACCATGTACACCCCACCCCAATGCACTCATTATCATAGTGACTATTATTAATTATTAATTGCTTCCAAATAGAATCCTTTCAGTAAGCACTGCTTTTTGGCAAGTATCGTGTATTGCTTTCAGAATTATGTCAGTTATTTAAGGAAGCATTCATAGTCCATTTGGCTATGATTTATGATATGGTGTTATTTATTCAATTTAAATTTCGGCATGTGGTCTGTGGAATGATAATGGTATTTCAAATATATGTATATAAGGATGCTTGTATTTATCCAAGTGAGTAAAAACATAATCAGTCATTTCTTCTCTGGAAGCAACATGTAAGGGAAAAATATAATTCTCTACCATCATTAGCATTTTTGAGAAATGGCTTGATAATCAGAGTTATTTAAATAGTAGATGCAAACAAAACTATGCACATTATTATAAACATTTTTTCCTTTGTGAATGTTCAAAAGCTACAAATTCTCATTATATCTTCTCAAAGAGTGATTCGAAGAGGTGGAATTACCTAATTTGAATAATCCATTTTTTTTGCAGTGTAATAATTTTCTGATTTTAAATTCACCATTCAAGTAAAGGATGAACATCACCTGTGTGTTTATTACATTTGAAATGGCTCTGATTAAGTCTCAACTTCATCTTTCTACCCTGATCCTTGTGATTCACGAGGAGACTGCTCTCTGGCTTTTGTCTCAGGTCTATGCCTGATGACCAATTGTGTGGAGTGACTGGTAGCAGCCAGCGCCTTTGGCCTCATAGAAGAGTGAATGCTGAGGAACAGAAATTACTTCCCGTCCCTTCTATCACATGCTTGATTTCCTTTTGAACTATTGATCAGATTCTACCCAAAGCTTGTGATTTATAGCACTTAAACATTTCTCCTTGCCCTCTATCTTCCTGTTTTAAAAAAAACAAAACAAAAAAACCCAAAACATGACTCTTTCTTTTCTTTCAAAGTTTGGTTGACTATGGGATCAGAATTTTCTTGCAGGAGATATTTTTGTCACAGGAAACGATTTTTACTTGAAGGCAGGCCTTGCTCTAAGAAGTAGACTGCTTTGGGGTGCCTGCTCAACTCACCATAACCACCCCATCCCAACCCTCATCTAGAAACTTTCTGATCCATCCACAGGGATGGGCCATCAGTAACCATGTTTATACTTATAACCTTGACCACCTCCTCCAGCCATAGGGGTTGACACTTGATCCAAGCCGAATCCACTGTAGTCTCTCTCCTTAGAAAGTGAAGTTGTGATTCAGACACAGATAAATAAGTCTCTGTGAGTGACTATAACTATAACATGTATCCATTAACCATGGGAAAATAATGCTGCAAAACAACCACAAGTCTCTGGGTCATACCACCATCAGCATTTATTTATGCTCATGCATCTGTGCTTGCCAAGGGGCTTGGCTGATCTAGTCTGGGTCTAGCTGAACAGTTCTATTCCATGAGCCTTTCATCTTCACCCCGGCACCAGTGGTTTAGACTGAGCATGTTCTCATGGCAATGTGGAAGCAAAAAGAGACAAGTGGGGATACAGCAGACCTTGTAGAACCTCAGCTTAGAACTGGTGCTCTCATTTCCACCCCATTCTATTGGTCAAGTAAATCCATGGCTGAGCCCAATCTTAAGACATAGACAAATGCACTCTGCCCCTTGGTGGAACTGGAGTCATGGCATGGAAGTGGGATGGAAAGATAGGGGATGGGTGGTGAGAAGAATCAAAATAAACGATGCCTCTGTTACACATGTGAACTTGAGTTTATCTGTGGGGTGACCATATTCCTCCACGTGGAATAGAAAATAGAGAGAGTGCGTCTATCCTGAGAAAGAAGAATGAAACAGATACTTAGAAGCAGAAAGGAGGGACAGAGATGACTCCCCTGTCTCTGTTTCTAGGCCCTTCCTGAGTCTTGGCTGCATTTCTATTCTTGGTTTCTATGCAAGTTTTCTGAATCCTTTTAATAAGTCCACTCTCTGTGTGGGTACTAGATGGAAAATGGAAAGAAGGGACTAATTTTCTTACAAGGAATCACAGCACCAACAAGAGCTCATATGAGCCACAAGTACAGCTATAGGTGAGGCCTGGTAAGAGCTATGGTGACTGTAAGCAGGTGAGTAGAGGGCACTTTTCTCAAATGCATTTCTTTAATTTTTTTTAAATTGACAAGTAAAAATTGTATATATTTATGGTGTACAACATAATATGTTGATGTATGTATACATTGTGCCAAGTGCATTTCTAAAATTGCATATGGATCGGGAACTCGAACAGCTTCCAACTAAGCAGGGTCAGTTGGAATGAGCTCTGGATGGTTCCTCATACAAGAGCTTTTGGGGGATCTTCCATCATTAGCAAGCTCCACTGTTTACAGAGTGCCTTTAAACTTCCATTGGGTACCTTTTCTCAATAGGAAAGTAAATAGAACATACAGTTTATTCATCAAGAAGCGGAGAAAACCTTATTCTAATGTGTGATATGTTCTACATGGTTGATGATCTCCAAATTGATATCTCGTCAGTTCTGACTTCTACATTAAGCTCCATATTTGTGTATCTGGTTGCCTTGTGACATTTCTATTTGGATGTCTAATGGGCATTTTCAAAATGTCCTAACAAAAACTCCTGACTCTCCACCCCAACCTTGCTTCTCCTCAGTCTTCTGCATCATAGTATATGGTACTTGGTATTTTCTTTCATTTCATTTCTTAGGACAAATATTTAAAAGACATCCTTGATCCATCTTTTCCTCCCATCCAATCCATCAGCGATACCTTTGATTTTCAAAATATATGACCATGACCATGTATCACCTTAACTTTATGACATTTGCCTGAGCCATTGTCATCTCTCACTGGTGAACCTGCTAACTGGTTTCTCTTCAGCATCTCTTGATCCCCGAAGGTCTATTCTCCTTACAGGAGTTAAACTGATCATTATAAAATGGTCATTACACTCTCCTGCTAAAGCCCTACAATGGCCCTTCATCACACCTTTAATGAAACTCACATTTCTTGCTTGCTCTTCCATATCACTCAGGTTTTGCCCAACTCTTACCACTTGGAGAGGTCTTACTTAATTATCTTCTCAAAAACAACTAAGCTGCCCCACAAATTTCCTTAACCTTTAATTTTCTTCATAGTACTTACTGCTGCTTGATGTTATATATTTATTGCTTACTTGTTTGTTGTCTCTGTCTACCCTCTGAGAATGTGAAATCTGCGAATACAGGGAATCTGCCATTTGTGTTGCTGTATTCTCAGCTTTATAACAAAACCTGATATGTAGTAGATGTGCAGCAAACATATTTTCTGAATAGATGAAATACTGAATCTTGGGGTATAAGGTATTCAGGGCCACCATGTTGTACAATATCTTTGAGTGCCTTTCCATTCCATAGTTGAACATGGCAGTTCTAAAATTTGCAAAGGTTAGGCCTATAGCATGGATATTTTACAAATGAAATGTTACCTAATATTAGTTCTGTATATTCCTTCTGGAGGTTGAGACGTCAGAATAGGGGCTCTCAGTGTCTAAGGGGCAGGAAGCTGTGTGGGTGAACATCTTTTCTGGTTTGTTAAAGAAGGAATAGAAGAAGGCATCGCTATACATTTTCTTCCATTTCACCCAGATCATGTTGGATTAATTTGCACATAAGAGTTTCTGGTTTCTCTATGAACACAGAGCCTGGAAGGAAACTTTTATAGATCAGAGAATAAGTCTATTCAATTAGCCCCAAGCATTTCCTCTAACTCAGAGTGGAAGAGATGAATTCCCATAGCAGCCCCTGAGAAGGAAAGGAAATTCTGAGCTGTGGGGGTATCAGGATAGGCTGAGGTAGTTCTGTGTTCCCTGGGCACCCTTTGGTATTGTCCACATTCATATGTGAAAGGATTATATGTATTAGGTGTGTGTACACCAGGGACTACTGTGTACCTTTGTCCTTCACTTTTGTATGACACAACTTAATGAGATTTCCCTATAGGATTACTTCTCCTGTAACTCTCAGATTAATTGGTCTTAATTCTCTGAGCCACCTTAGCTGACCCAGAGGTGACTCATCACTGAAACTCAGAGCTGTGCTGTTGAAGGTTCCTGTCCACCCACAGGATTCTCCTTCAGCCTCTCTGTCTGTTGCCCAGCAGCTCACTGGAATTGGCCCACTTCCCCCATCAAGCCCAGAAAAGAATGAATGACATCTTCATGTGTGGAATGTTTTATCTCTTCTTACCTCAGCATCCTTGTGGCAGATCAGTGTCAATGCGTCCATCAGCTTACTTTAGAATCTGTTTCTCCAAAGCAATTTCCATTTCTGCCTTTCTGATTTGGAAACTCACCATTTCTTGTGTGTGAGTTGCTGATCTACTTAAACAGAGTTCCTGGAGTTTTCCATATCACTCTCCCTCCAGAGTCTCCCATTTTAGTTCTGCATTAAATGTCAGATCCTGACAGTCATGGAGGCTGTCTGCTAAGCAATTTTGCTTGATGCAATATCTAAAGTACAGTTGATTTTTGCTGTCATGTTTACTTGGCTAGCCAAGAGTGCTCTTAATTCACCTGAGATTTGGGCAGAATTTTTTGTTTTTAAAATTTAGGAGCAGCAGCAGTGAGCTCTGTTTTCGAGGTCTTAAGCAAGTTTATAGCCTCTAATGTTAACCTGAAAGTCAATCCCAATTGAAACTATATATATATATATATATATATATATATATATATATATATACACACACACACACACACACACAATTGCACTCTTAAAAAAAATCTTCTTTTCTCTTCTATTCTCTTTAAAAAATATACCCTGGCAACATATATGCAGATGGATGTCTTGACTTCCCTTCATTCCTGAAGGGAAACTAAACTCTTACCTAACACGCTGTTGAACATCATGGGAGGTCAGTTGAATGAAGTGTCAAATACTCTGGTTTGGGCTTGGTGGCTCAAGTCTGTAATCCCAGCACTTTAGGAGGCCGAGATGAGAGGATTGCCTGAGCCCACAGCCTGGGCAACTTGGCGAGACCTCATCTCTACAATAAATGAAAAAAATTAGTCGGACGTGGTAGTGCGCACCTGTAGTTCTGGCTACTTGGAAGGCTGAGGCAGAAGGATTGTCTGAGCCCAGCAGGCTGATGCTGGGGTGGCTGTGAGCGTGCCACTGCACTCTAGCATGAGCGATGGAGTGAGACTTCAACTAAAAAAAAAAAGAATTACTCAGAAGTCTTACCATAATACACAATTATATATTTATTAAAGTATAGTAAAGTAACATTTTTGAAATTCAAATCTATGGTACAGGATCCAAGACTGATTTTTGTCTTATAGCAATTTTCAAGCTTTACGAAACTGGGTTCTAGTGGTAACCTACTAACACTCTTATCCTGGCTTCAGGGAGGTCACTTAAACTCTGGGTAGGCTGGTATGTGTGAAAAGAGAACAATGATTCTTTTATAACCTTCAAAAAAGACCAAAGATGAACTAGAGATTATAGTATTTATTTATTTATTGTTTTGAGTTGGGGTCTCTGTTGCTTGGGCTGAAGTGCAGTGGCATGACTGCAGCTTACCACAACCTTGACCTCCTGGATTAGGCAGTCCTTCTGCCTCAACCTCCCAAGTAGTTGAGACTACAGGCACCTGCCACCACACCCAACTAATTTTTAACAAATTTTTTGTAGAGATAAAGTTTGACTATGTTGCCCAGACTGGTCTCGAACTCTTGGACTCAAGCAATTCTCCCACCTCAACCTCTCAAAGTGCTGAAACTACAGGTATAAGCCACCGCACCCAGACAATAGTGTTTTATTTTAAGTTTATATTTTGGTGAAGAGATTTAGCATTGTCATTTTCAGACAAGACATTATTTCTTTTTCTTTGCAATTTTACCACATTTTCCCATAGGGCTATTTACAGTCCTAGACATATTCTCTTGTAAGATTGTGTTATTATTCTCATTTAGATTGACTGTCTAGTCTGCCCTAAATTCGGCAGATAATTGAGTTTCTCAATAGTATCCTCTGGATATATGCCTTGACTAAATAAGTGTTGGGGAATATAGAAGGTACATGACATTGTGAGGTGGACTAGCGTGCCAATCATTAAGCATTTGTTTTCTTAAGATCGAGCAACATGTGTTATAAATATCCTCACTCTATTCCTACTGCCTTTGCTCAGGAGCAAGGCGAGGCTTAGGGAAGTCTACTGCATACATTTCTATTTCTCATTTGAAGCAATAGAGAATTTTTACATTTTGATGAAGCTGCATCAAAATGACTACATTAAAATGTCCCTCTAAGCCAAAACAACAATTACAAGTTGACCCTGCCATGATGTCCTTCTACAAGTTGATGCCATAATGTCCTTCTGTAGAAATCACTTGAGTTGAGAATCATATGTCTAAAAGTTATGGAACACACAATTATGACTGCCGAGACTGTAAATGGCATCAACTTTGGAAAGGGAAAAACAAAGGGGGTAATTGTCAATAGATGGGAAGTGGGAGGGGAAGGTGAGATGGAGACAGAGTGAGGGTGTTAATATTCTCATTTTACAAACTGTGAAGTCAAGAGTTTGATTTGAATTAATTAAAACAATTTAATTATTTAAAATAACAAAGGTAAGCAATAGATGAATTAAAAATAGTTATCTAAATATCAGCAATGTGGAGGCAAAGGAAGGAAGAAGTGGGTAATGGTGTATGCTGGATCCTTACCAATTGGGATGGAAAGGTGATAGATATACACAGTCTAAAGTTGATAAATCAACCATGAGAACCATGGTAAACATGTGGGGAAGGGAAGGAGAGAGATGGAGAGAAAAAGGTAGAGAGAAAGAAAGGGAAAAGTTCGTAAGTTTGTCCTCCTTTATGGCTGAGTAATATTTCATTGTGAATATGTACCACATTTTAAAAATCCATTCTTCTTTCAATGGGCAGCATGGTTGGTTCCATGTTTTTGCTATTGTGAATCATACTGCAATAAATATGTGTGTGCTGGTATCTTTTTCACAGAGTGATTTGAGTTCCTCTGGGTATGTTCCCAGCAGGGGCATTGTGGGGTCTTATGGAAGGTCAATTTTAAAGGGATTGGTGGGTAGTGGAAACTGCCAGGGGAGGGGGAGGTGGGATTGGCAGTAGTGGGAAACTGCCAGGGGAGAGGGAGGGCACACCTCATCAACAAGGGTACCTGCATAATGAACATGTGTATGTCTAACCCTGAAAATTGTACCACACGTTTTTAAAATTAAAAATTAAAAAAAAAAAAGGGAGAAAGAGAGAAAAGTAGAGAAAAAGAGAAAGAAAGAGATAAGGAGAGAGATAAAGAGAGATAAAGGGAAAGAAAGAGAAAGGAAGAGAGAGAGAAGTCTTGGAGATCTTTGCACTGAATTGACTGGTCTAAGGTGACAGGAGACAGAGTGAATTTTAACTCTTTGTTTGCAGAGGTATTTCAAACGCTCTAGAAGAGTTGTTATTCCTTTACTGAGGGGCCAAGACATATAGTAAAGCAAATTCTTGGCCCTATAGTTGTTAGGTCAGAATGTTTTTTACATACTGGTTACCCATGGTTATTATTCGTGGCTCAATTAATCAAGACTGAACCTATAACCAGGTTATTTGCCGGGGTTGGGGGGAGTGGGGGGAGGAAGGGAGAAGTGTCAGAATCTGAACTACATTAAAAGAAGATGATACACAAAATCCTTCCATTAGTCAGACACTTGTTAGATTACATACATCTATTTTCAGTCAAAGCACTTTAGAAAAATAATATAGAAACTAAAAGAGATTAAAAAGATCAAAAGATGTGAAGTATAGCAAGTCCTCATTAACCATAGAACCAGGTCCTTATTTCTGTTCAAACTATACCAAGCAGAGGAATCTCATAGACTTCATGTTTCTTTTTAAGATAAACTTTGGCAACATTGACTTAGCAATTAGGATAATTGCGGCTTGTGTCAATTGGCCTTTAGTAAAGCCAACAAGAAAGATTTATTAAATTTTGAGGAAAACCACCATGCTTTTACATAATTATTTTGCTTTTGTATTAATATTTTAATACAACGTTACTTACAGATGTGGTTGAGACTTCCTTTGCAAACTTCCCAATCTTCCTCACTTATCTTGTAAAAGTATTTTCCAAGCTAACCTTTTGTTTTAAAATGCTTGTTTCCTGCCCAAATTATTTTAAGACATGTTTTGTATTTGTATCAATAAACATTAAACATTGTGTGTTTTAAACTTTAAATAAATGGAATTATGGCATAACTATCTTCCTACAGATTATTTAACGCAATGGCAGCTTTTTATTTGAAGATTTATTGAGTTATGGATGTCACGTATTATACTATTCATCCAACGGAAGTGTACAATTTAATGATTTTCAGTATGTTCACAGACATGTGCAACCATTACCATGATCAGTTTTTAGAAAAATGAACATTTTAATCTAAAAACAGAAACCTGTGTTCATTAATTATCACCACCTTATCTTGCCATCCCTGCCCTGTCTAGTCCTAAGTACCCACTAACTTACTTTATGTCTTTTAGGTGTCCCTATTATGGACATTTTATAGGAACAGAGTACTATAATATGTGGTCTTTTGTGATCAGATTTTTTAATTTAGCATATGTTTAGCATAATGTTTTCAAGGTTCATATATGTTGTAGAGTGTATCAGTACTTCATTTCTTTTCATGGCCAAATAATATTTCATTGTGTTGATACACCACATTTTGTTTATCCATTTGCTCACTGATGGACATTCGGGTTGTTTCCATTTTTGCCTATTATAAATAGTGTTGCTATAAATATTCATGAACAAGTTTTTGTGTGTACATATGTTTCCATTCTCTTGGGTATATATACCCATATCATTTGAGGGACTTCCAGACTGTTTCCAAAGAGGCTGTGTCATTTTACATTTCCATCAGTAGTGTATGAGGGTACACATCTCTCCACATCCTTGCCAACACTTGTACTTATCGTTTTGTTTTGTTTCTTGTGTTCAGACTAGAGTTCAGTGGCATGATCATGGCTCACCACAGCCTCAACCTTCTAGGTTCAGGTGATTCTCCTTCCTCAGCCTTCTGAGTAGCTGGGGTTATAAGTGTGTGCCACCATGCCTGGCTAAGTTTTCTATTTTTTGTAGAGATGAGGTCTCATTTTGTTACTCAGGTTGGTCTTGAACTCCTGACCTGAAGCGATTCTTCCACCACAGCCTCCCAAAGTCCTGAGGTGACAGGTGTGAACTACATGCCTGGCTATCTGACTTTTTGATTCTAGCCGTGCTAGTTGGGTATGAAGTAGTATTTCATTGTGGTTTTGATTTACATTTTTCTGATGACTAATAATGTTAAGCATCTTTCATGTACTTATTGGCCACTTTTATATCTTTCTCAGAGAGATGTCTACTCAAATCCTTTGCTCTTTTTTTATTTTTGAGTTGGAGTCTCAGTCTGTGGCCCAGGCTGGAGTGCAGTGGTATGCTCACAGCCACCACAGCCTCGACCTGCCGGGCTCAGGCAATACTTCCACCTCAGCCTTCCAAGTAGCCGGAAATACAGGCACTTGCTATCACAGCCAGCTAATTTTTGGTTTATTGTAGAGTCAAGGTCTTGTCGAGTTGCCCAGTGAACTCAAAAGTATACATTTTTGTAGTTATTTTGAAGCACACAGTTCTAGTTCATTTTAACAGTTGCATAGTTTTCAGTATAAATATACCACAATTTATTCATAAGCTAATCCTCCCTCCCTCTCCCTCTTCCTCTCACTATTACAAATGATGCTGCCACAAATACGCTTGCACACGTCTCCTAGTTCATTTGGTTAAGTATCTCTAGCAGGTATCCCAAATAGAATGATTGGCTCTCAGGACAAGTTCAAACAGTCCTAAAAGATTGTGGCTATTTATGCTCCCACTTGCTTATGAGAATTTCCTTTTGCTATTTCCTTCCCCACATTTGTAATTGTCTTGTTATTAAATTTTTGTTAATTTGACATGAGTAAAATATATCTCACTTTAAATGTATATTTTTCACATGTTTATTTGTTAATGGAGCTCCCGCTGTGATTTGCTTGTTCTCGCCAATCTTTGTCTACTTTCCTGTTGGGTTCTTGATTTATGGGAGTTTTCTATATAGCCTGTATACTAATTATTTGTTGACTTTCTATAGGTCAAATATTTCCTCCCAGTTTGTAGTTTATCTCTTTTTATGGTGTTGTGTTCTATAGGAGAACTTTTAAGTTTATACCAAAAAATTATCTGGGCATGGTGCATGTATCTGTAGTCCCAGCTACTTGGGAGGCTGAGATGGAAGGATAGCCTGAACCTAGGAAGTTAAGGGTGTGGTGAGCCGTGATCATGTTACTGCACTCTAGCCAGGGCAATGGAGTGAGACTTTGACTCAAAAAATAAATTTGTCAGTGGGTTCCTTTGTAGTCTTTACTTTTTAATCTTGTTTAAGAAACTCTTCCCTAATCTAAGGGCATAAAAACATTTCTCATTTGTTGTCTACAATTTTAAAAAATTTACTTTTAAATTTAGGTCTTTAATTCTTCTGGAATTTCTCTTTTGTGTGAGTAGGAATCTACTTTTCTTCACATAAAGTACCATTAACTGAATAGTTCAATTTTTTTTTCCCTCACCGGTTTGCTGTTCTACTTCTATTATTTATCAATTTTTTGAATATGTATTGGTCTGTTTCTGGGCTTCCTATTATTTTCTATTGATCTGTTTGGTTTTTACTACATTGCTCATTCACTGTTTAATCTCTGAAATAAGAGTAGGTATGCATGGTATAAGTGTGTGTGTATGTGTATGTGTGTAAAATATAATTTAGATGAGAAAAAGAATAAGGCTTTATATCTGGCAAGATGAGTTCCCTACTTGTATTATTTTTAAAATGTTTTGGTATTATTATTATTATTTTTAGATTGGAAAATATAGTTTATTTAGAAAGTAAATTAGAGAGAGGAGAGAGGAGAATCACCTTCCCAAGGTAGGGGAGGGAGCCAAAGCTAAGGAACATGGCAGCCATAGCTCAAAGAGCCATGTGGACACACCAGAGTTTAACAAAGCAATGGCCTGGCTATTATTGATCCCTATTTTTCTAAGTAAATATTAGGATGAACTGGTCAAGTTCTATAAGAAGTTCTGTCAAATTAGTATTGATTACGCATATTTATTTGGAGAGAATCGACACTTTGTGCATGTGTTGATTTTGTATTTAGCTACTTTTCTAATAGTAATTAGAATATGTTGTACATATATTTTACTGGGTGTTCTATGGTGACAACCATATTTCCTCACAAAGATGACACTTTGTCCACTTTCTAGATTTAAAGTTCACACATTTTTGGTATCATTGCATCAGTTATGATTTTCAGTATACCTCGAGTAGTACAGGGAACAGTGAATTGTTCTCTTGGTTTTTACTTCAGTGTGAATGTTTGCAAAGTTTCATTCTTTGTTGCTGATTTTTGATATAGTCCATTTTTGATAGAACAAGAAAAGCTGGTCCAGAGCAGTTATTTTTATCCTGGATACACACTGGACTCCCCTAGAGAGATTTATAAAAATACTGATGCCTGACTCCCACCTCCAGAAATTCCAATTTAATTGGTTTTGGATGCAGCCTGGGCATTTGGACTTGTAACAACTCCCCAGATGACTCTAATGTGCAGACAAAGTTGAGAACTATTGTTCTTGATTAATGTGCACATTTATTGGTCAAGAATCTGTCAGTGACAGGAGACAGAAAGGCAAGTATAGCTGGCTCAAGAAAAATAAGAGGAGGGGGATTTATAGACTTATAGGATCAGCGTGGTTGGGGAGCTAAAATAACTGGATCCAGAGACTGCGGCTCTCTAGATCCTCTTTTTCTCCATCTCTTGTCTCTGTTCTCTCTGTGGGTGGCAGTCATTTTCTACCACAACAGTGGGTTGTCTCCATGAAGTGGTGAAAATGCTTGAACTCATAGTGTAATAGCTCCAGTGACACAGGCATCTCCTACCTGCTTGCTTCAGCCAGAAAAATCTCCAGGAAAAGCTCGGATTGCTTGACTTGGTTACCTGCCCACCTCAGGACCAGTCACTATGGTCCATATATGGTCCAGTCATTAGGGGAAGACTTGTTGGGCAAACCCAAAAAACAATTTATCTAACATTTAGACTTTGGTGAACTTTAACCTTCTTGAATCCAGCCATAAACTTGACAACAAGAAAAGGTCTCTGACAAAAGATGAAAACAGTATTTACAGAAGAGATATGAATCTCCTTGTTATGCTATTCATTTAATTAAATAGTAAGTTGGTTTTCCCTGGCAAGTTGCCTAGGTTTCCGAAAAATGCATATTAAGAGCAGGGAGGGATTCCTGTTGAAGCTGATATATTGTAAGTGATTATTGGTTGCAAGGGAGGAGAGAGATAAGTAATCTTTTAAAATCTCAGCACGCTGGACTGTTTGGTGTGGGGCAAACAGTCATTGAGCCCCCCACATGTCCCCTAGCAAGAAATAATATATAATAAAAACTTTCAAAAGTGGAGGGGTTATGGGAAGAGAAATAGAAAGGCTTTGGAATCAGACATAACTAGGTACACATTTTGACTAAATAAATGTTTGATTTCCAACCTTGCCCTCTTTCAACTCTCCCCACGCTGCAGCATGATCTGAACACTGCTTTGAGACTGACCACACACTAAGTAAGCCTTTGGAGGGTACCCCTCTATGTTAGACTGTTCCTCTAGACAACCTCATCGCTAATGTCTTGTGAAATACTTCCCCCGTCTTCTCTTTTCTCCTAGAACCCTAATGCGGTAAAACTTTTCATTCATTTTAAGCTAGTGAAACAATAGCTTGTCAGGTGTTCTTTCGGTGCTCAGTCTCAGTAGATTTAGTACTCACCCAGGATTCATTTCAGCTTTCCTCAGCACCTTGCTGAGTTCCTCCCAGCTACACTCTCACTGACAGGGTTGAGTGCTGTGGGGCAAGGGAATTAGATAAAAAATAGTCTCCTAATCTTTATCAACACAGGGATTGAGACGCTGCATTAACATGAGAGGTAGGACACCGTGGAGAATCATGGAAGAGCGCTGGAGAAGCTGGTGCTAAGTATAAATAGACTAATTTTCAAGTAGAGACAAATGCTACATGCTAGAATCCTCCCTGCGGAGCTCTAGTGGTTAATTAAAAACAGGGGAAGGGTCCTAAGGTCCTCCGTAACAAACAATAGTCTATACTGGCTGGCAAATTGCGTTAAACAAGAAGCTCTGTTTTTTTTTTAAATTAAGATGAATAAACAGAAAAGTTTGTTTGAAGGTATTAACTTGCTACAATGTGGAATGACTCTTAATGAGATATGAAAACCTATTACATGTTGCAAATTATTTTCTAGGGGATTTACAGAATACATTGGATTTTAGAAATCAAACTTTCAAAATAAGTAATATACAAACAGAATATGAAATTCAAAAAGTGATAAAAGGGTGTGCTCTAAAAATGAAGTTGCTTCCCCAGTGGTAAACTTGATGGTTTATTGTGTTTTCGATAATCTATTATAGAATAGGTTTTGGGCAAAGTTTTATCAAAATAAACACCTTCATGTTCCTAATACCCAATGTGCTTTCTGTTATGCAATAAGTATTTTTTCCTTGCTGATTATGGAAAATTAAGAAATATTTTAGACAACTTTGTGGAATAATTTTTTCATTTTTTTTGGGTCAGAGTCTCACTCTGTTGCCCATACTGGAGTGCAGTGGCAAGATCATGGCTCATTGCAGACTCGACCTGCTAGACTCACGATCCTTGCACCTCAGCCTCCTGAGTAGCTGGGACTACATGTGTGCACCTCCATACCAGGCAGTTTTTAGAGATGAATTCTTGTTATAGTGATCCTCCTATCTGGCCTCCCAAAGTGCTGAGATTACAGGTGTGAACCCCCATGCCCAGCCCATTTTTTCTAAGTTAAAATTTTCCTTTACTTACCATATATAAAAAAATTAAGCAATAATATTAAAAGGGAAAAAGAGGTATATAGAGTCTGAAATTGCTTTAAAAACTTCAATATCCAGATGATGAAAGCAGCATTTCAAGCCAGTAAGGGGAAATATTAATTTATTTACAAATGGTATTGGTACAACTATGTAGTCACCTGGAAAAAAAAGTTGCATTTTTAGTTCATGCCTTTCATGCAAGTCAAATATTTTCATGTAAAAAAAAAAAACTACGAAAGTTATACAACATGGGAAAGAACTTGCTGGAAAATGAGTGACAGGATCTCACTCTGATGCCCAGGCTGGTGTGCAGTAGCATAATCACAGCTCACTGCAGCCTCAACCTCTTAAGCTCAGACAGTCCTTCTGTCTCAACCTCCTGAGTAACTGGGGTTACAGGTATGTACCACCACACCTGGCTAATTTTTTGATCATTTTGTTAGAGACGAGGACTTGCTAAGTTGCCTGGGCTGGTCTTGAACTCCTGGGCTCAAGCTATCCTCCTGCCTTGGCCTCCTAAAGTGCTGGGATTACAGGCCTGAGCCACCATACCCAGCCCTAGTAAAACATTTGAAAAATAAAATAATTAAATAAGAATATTGTTTCTGCCAGAATATTTAAGTCTAAGTTTTACTTCAAATGCTGAGTATTAACTAATTTCTTTCCAGCTTCATTTCTTTTTTTTTTTCTTTTTTGAGTTGGAGTCTCACTCTGTCGCCCAGACTGGAGTGCAGTGGCCGCTCCTGGCCACTGCAGCCTCGACCTGCTGGGCTCCGGCAATCCTTCCACCTCAGCCTTCCCAGTAGCCAGAATTACAGGCATGCATTACCACGCCCGGCTGATTTTTTGATTTATTGTAGAGATGAGGTCTCTACCCAGGTGGGTCTCGAACCCGCGGGCTCAGGCAATCCACTCACCTCAGCCTCCCAAAGGCGCGGGATTACAGGTTGAGCCACCGAGCCCGGCTTCCAGCTTCATTTCTGCTGTGACAACACAATTCTGAAGTCCATGTCTATGAGATAACCTTTTTTTGGCTGCTCTCTGAGAGAGGAAAGCAGGGAGAGGAGTTGCAGGGTGGGAGGTGTTACTGGGAGGGAGAAATAAACCACATTGGATAATAATTCGAAAATATATGTGTACTTTCTTTACCACCTCAGTGGAAGCACTGAGGATGTTTCTATGCCTTATAATCTTGTATTGAAAGCGAATGACCACATCTTTGGGTTTTCAGATTGGTGAATCTGTTCTGATCTATGTAATCCACAGATATGAGAACCATGATGAAAACTAGGTTTGTCTTGTCAATTTTGTTCTTCCAATCTTGGGCTGTGGCTGACTAAAATTAAAATGGTATCATAGCGCAAACACCATGATGTGACTTGATAATATTCAATGATGGAAAACCTGGAGGCTGATAGACTTTAGAACAAAGTCAGCTTTAATCTTTGCTTGAGACTTGTTTATTATTAACATTTTTAAGAGTTTTGCTTTTGTTATAAAGGAGGAGCAAAGTAGGCCCACAAATTCCAAGCAGATACTTGTTAAATAATTTTTAAAAGCTGCTTAAAGATACTTGAAAGTAACACAAAGCAGATGAAAAAGGAGAGTTTAATTCTGGGACCGAAGGAGTAAGAATTGTGAGTTTGCCCAATTCCTGGAATAACAACTGGGGAAAACTATAAAACACTGCTGAGAAAAATTTTATAAAGTTTAAATAAATGGGGAACTATACTGCATTCATATATTGGAGGATGAAGTATAATTAAATGTCAGTTAACCTCAAATTGATTTATAGATTTAATACAATCTCAATCATATGTCCCAGAAGGCATTTTCTTTTATAGAAATTGACAAGCTGATTCTAAAATTTATATTAAAGTACAAATTACCTAGGAGAGCCAAAACAATTTTGAAAAAGAACAAAGTTAGAAAATGCACATTAATTGATTACAAGACTTACTGTAAAGTTACTGTCATCAAACTGGTTTAATTGTGGCTGGGTATGGTGGCTGATACCTGTAATCCCAGCACTTTGGGAGGATCTCTTAAGTTCAGGAGTTCAAGACCCAGCTGGGTGACATAGTAAGACCCCATCTCTACAAAAAATAAAATTTAAAAACATTAGCTAGGGTGTGGTGGTGTACACCTGTAGTCGGTTGAGGCTGCAGGAGGTTGAGGCTGCAGTAATTGTGCCACTGCACTACAGCCTTGGTGACAGAGTGAGACCTAAACTCAAAAGAGGAGAGATAGTGCAAGAACAGACATATAGTCCAGAAATAGACCTTTGTGTATATAGTCAAGTGATTTTTGACAAATGTGTTATTGCAATTCAATGGGGGGAAAGATTAGATATTTTATCAACAAATGCTGAAGATACTGGCTATCACATGCAAAACTATCCCTACCTCACACCATATAAATATTTTAACACATGTTGGAAGATAGATCTAAATGTAAGAGCTCAACTATAAAACTTATAAAAGAAAATGTAAGAGAAAATATTTGTGATCTCTCATTTATCAAAGATTTCTAAGGCAGAACATAAAAAGGATGAAGAAAAAAAATCTCTTAAGTGGAAATTCATGAACCACCTACTGGACCAACTACCAGATCAGTCATCTATTTTTTTCTCATCTCCAAACGTATCTTTCTAGTCTCTGTCTAGTAATAGTGGAGCTGCATCCTGTAAACATCTTTGCCACCTAGTGGAATGCTAAGCTTTGTCAGTAGAGGGCACTGGAGTAACACTGCAAGGTGACAGCAACAGGAACTTTTGGGAGTGAAGGAAAAGCTATGCACTGTTAATTAAAATTAAATAAAGTTAATAATTCAATTCCTCAGTACCCAAACCATATTCTGAGTGTACAATAGCCAACGTGGTCCATGCTACCACATTGGAGGATGCAGACACAGAACATTTCCATCATCACCGAAAGCTCTATTGTAGGGGTCCCCAACTCCCCAAACATGGACAGTACCAGTCTGTGGTGTGTTGGGAACTGGGCCTCACAGCTGGCGATGAGCAGTGGGCCAGTGGAGCTCCGCCATGCATCAGATCAGCTGCAGCATTAGATTTCCATAGAAGCGTGAACCCTACCGTGAACTGCTCATGCACTCCTTTTGAGAATCTCCTGCCTGATGATCATCTTCCTCACCAACTCCATCTCATCCGAGGAAAAATTGTCTTCCACAAAACGGGTCTCCGATGCCAAAAAGGTTGGGGACTGCTGCTCTATTGGATAACACTGCTCTACATGTGTTTTGTGCTTCTGGGTACATTGCTGGAGACCAACTCCAGCCGGGTTCAGGGTACCCCAAAGGTGGAGAGGGCATCGGCGATTGGGGGGAAGAAGAGAGAAAGAGAGAGAGAGAGAAAGAAAGAGACTGGACTCCAGTCTAGTGCAGAAGCGATGTGTGTCTATTGGGAATTACAATGGGTCTTTTATACACAAAGTCAGATGTGGGAGGGGTGTCCCCCACCCACCAGAAACCTTAATCCATGAAAACTTAATCAATGATTGCCTTTAAACCCTTTTCATATGATAATCTTAAAATCCTATAACAAAGGATAACCTAATCTGTGACTGACATATTCTCTAAACTTTTTTCATACTAAGCTGATTTATGCCAAGTTAAACAATTCTATAGAAGCTTAAGTATTTACTTTACAAAAGAAAGTGGCCCATCCCAGAATGTTTGGAATGTGGCCCAGTCCAAAGTTCACAGTGGGCTACCTGCAAGTAACCCAGCCGCATTGTTTCAACAAAATGGCTGTCTTCTAAAACTGTATTCTACAATTTACACCTTCAATAAATCCTAAGATCATGACCCAGAAGCCTGTGACCAATACTAAGGCTCTTAGATGTGACACGAGTTTGAATTATTAGTTGTGTGAAAGCCAAAACTGCAGTTTGTGGAAGAATGGGAGCAATGAGCTTCTAAAGTTAGCTTGTGTTTGTCCCGGTCTCAGAGTTTTTATGTTTTGAGCTCACAGGAACTTAATCTGGTTAGTGCTGAGTAGAAAGGGGGAGGAAATGGGGTCAATAACTCCCAAACGCATCCTAGTGGTCTCGGGGTCAATGGCCCTTCCTGATCCCTAACGTTCAGTGGGCCTCCATGGCCGGCTCCGAACAATACATGGTTCTACACATGTCAAAATTCATCTAATTGTACACTCAGAATGCACATTACACTTCAATAAAAGTTTAGCAAAGTGCTATTACTCTTTGATTTGGTGAAACAGGCTCATCTAGGTTTTAGCCATCTTTTTTTTTTTTTTTTGAGTTGGAGTCTCACTCTGTCGCTCAGACTAGAGTGCAGTGGCCGCTCCCGGCCACCGCAGCCTCGACCTGCTGGGCTCCGGCGATCCTTCAGCCTCAGCCTTCCAAGTAGACGGAATTACAGGCATGCGCTACCACACCCAGCTGATTTTTTGATTTACTATAGAGATGAGGTCTCACTGCCCAGGTGGGTCTCGAACCCGCGGGATCAGGCAATCCACTCACCTCAGCCTCCCAAAGTTGCGGGATTACAGACTGAGCCACCAAGACTGGCTAGCCATTTCTTATCATTGAAATTGCATTATTAAATAAAAAAAAATCTTGCAACCATCAATGTGGCATCCCTCACTTTTTTTTTCTTTTTAAGCCAGAGGCAAATAGTGCTACAATGTTTGTAGTCTTGTATTTAACTTTTATTCTGAGTTTCTGTTTTTAAATTAGGTTTTTCAACTCTTATCTTGCTGTAGAAAATTAAAAATGTATTCTTGGGAGATTTAAACAATTTGCAGTCATTTCTTTTTCATTTCTAACCATTTCAGTCATTCAGCTGTTGATGAACCTTAATATCCTAGCAGTACCAACCATTTAAAATGTTTTTTTAAAAGTGGTTTAAATAATTTTTAAAAATTATTTGATGCACAAGTAAAATCTTCCAATCTAGCTCAACTCTCAGATGCTAGAGGATTATCTTTCTCAGAAAAATGAATAACTTTTGAGCAAGAAAAGTCATGGAAACACCTCCATGGAGGAATGGGGCTGGGCAGAGAACACATCTGTTTGTTGAACAAATTGCATCTTGAGCACCTGAATGATACCTGACACTTGATGAATTTCTTTTGGATGGCTGACTGAGTGAACAAACAAATTCAGGTATCAAGAGAAGTATGTGACTGGTTTTAGATTTCTAAGCATGACATATATCACTAGCAAAGAACAGAAAAGAATTAGGAAAACACATTTCTAGTATTATTTGTCTTTTGCTGAAACACCTTCTTCAGATTTCTTTTGACTGAGTACCTGGGCCAATTTCCTCATTTCAATCTCAATTTACTATAGCAAAGGGCAGAGTGGATGGAATATTCTAGACATTTAAATTAGCAAATATTAAGCTTTTCTGTGAGTGTGTAGTTAAAGCATTTGAAGCAGGCAGTTTGAAGCTCTTCCGTGGGGACTTTTATCCAGCTACTTGCCAAGCCTATTCCCCTGAATGTTCCCCAGACACCCCAACATCAATGTGCTTAAATCTGAAGGCTTCCTCTTTCCCTGACTACTCTCTCCTGGTCAGCTTTATGCATCTTAGTGACAAGAACCACTATTTTGCCAGTCACCCTAGCCAGGAACCAGGAGTTACTAGATTCCTTCTCTTCCCCGCCTTCTAGAACTATTTGATTAATTGCCTCACCCTTGTTTGTTTTTGAAACTGGACTATGTCTAGTTTTGTCTAGAAGCTTCACTGGGCTAGGTAGAGGTAGAAAGAACAAGCAGAAAACTCAGTCTCAAAATGTGGTCCCCATTATTCTTCATAATTAAGATTACCATGAATATTAGAGAAAACAATGTGAAGTCAAGACCCTTATATTATAGAGAAAGTAATTGGAGTGGTGTTTTTTTTTTAAATTTGTTATCTTTCCTAAGTAGCCACTAGACAATGCCATGGGTGTGTTATCTGCCTTCTTCCCTCTCTCCCTCCTCTCTCTCTTTCTGTCTCTTTCGCAACCTCATATCGTAACTTTTTTTTTTGGTGATGAGAATATTTAAGACTACTTTTTTTTTTTCTTGAGTTGGAGTCTCACTATTACCCAGACTGGAGTGCAGTGGCCACTCCCGGCCACCGCAGCCTCGCCTGCTGGGCTCCGGCGATCCTTCCGCCTCAGCCTTCCAAGTAGCCGGAATTACAGGCATGCGCTACTACGCCCGGCTGATTTTTTGATTTATTGTAGAGATGAGGTCTCACGGCCTAGGCGGGTCCCGAACCCACGGGCTCAGGCAATCCACTCACCTCAGCCTCCCAAAGGTGCGGGATTACAGGCTGAGCCACCGAGCCCGGCTTAAGACTACTTTTTAACCAAATTTCAACTATACAATACACAATTATCAACTTTATTAGAAACATATGCTTCTAGTCCCACTTATTTCAATTCTTTTCCCATCTTGATGTGAGTCATCCTTCTGAAACTAAAATTTGCTTGTATTACTGTTTAAAATCTTTAGTGGTAACACTTGATACCCACTCAGATGGCTAGAATAAAAATGCCTAGTGATAACAAGAATTGGCGAGGTTGTGGAAAATTGGAACCCTCATATACTGCTGGTAGAAAAGTAAAATGGTGTATTCAGTTTGGGAAATAGTCTGGCAGTTTCTTACATGATTAAATGCAGTGTTACTGTATGGCCTGGAAATTCCACTCCTAGGTATACCCAAGAAAAGTTAAAGCATATGTCAACAAAAAAAATTGGTACACAGATGTTTATGGCAGCCTTTGTCATAATAGCTAAAACATAAAAAAAAGTTTAAGTGTCTGTCAATGGATAAATGGATAAACAAAGTATGGTATATCAAAAAAATAGAATGTTATTTGGTCATAAAAATGAAATACTGACAATGCTACAACATGAATGAACCTTTACATCATTACGTTAAATAAAGGAAGTCAGTTACAAAAGACCACCTATTATTTGATTCCATTCCTATGAAATGTCCAGAATAGGGAAATCTATAGAAACAGAAAGTAAATGGTAACTTTTTAGGGCTGGTGAAGAATATAAGATATGGGATTTATTTTTGACACGATAAAAATGTTCTAAAAATTGACTGTAGTGACAGTTTTGCAATGTGTAAATATGCAAAAAAAACCAGTGAATTGTACTCTTTAAATGGATGAATCATATAGTATATGGATTGTGTTTCAATACATGTTAAAATAAATGAAAATTAAAAAAAAAAACTTCAGTGACTTACACAATCAAATCCAAACTTGTCTTACCCTAATCTGCCCTCTATGTGGAGCTGGCTTCATGTTCGCATGCTTAGAAATACCTTATCAGTGCGCTCCACAAATTATGCAGTCAGCTCTGACTCGGAGTTTTGTTCACATGCTGTTTGATAGAGTTTGAATACTTGTCCTCTCCAGATTTCATGTTGAAATTTGATCCCTGTATTAGAGGTGGGGCCTGGTGGGAGATATATGGGTCATGGGATCCTTTATAATTGACTTGGTGGTGTGCTGGAGGTAATGACTGGGCTCTTATTCTGTTAACTCCTGTGGGATCAGGTTGGTAAAAAGAAACTGGCACTTTCCTTCTCTCTCTCTCTCTCTCTGTTGCTTCCTCCTCTCCGGTCATGTAACATGCCAGCTTCCCCTTCACCTACTGCCACATTGGAAGCTTCCAGAAGCCTTCACTAGAAGCAGATGCTGGCACCATGCTTCTTGTACAGCCTGCAGAACTGTGAGTCAAATAAACCTCTTTTTCTTTATAAACTACCCAGCCTCAGGCATGCCTTTATAGCCATGCAGATAGATTAAGATACTGTTCCTGATGTTCCAGACTGTTCTATGTGTGTAATTGATTCCTGCTCATGGTGCAAATTTCTTTGCTTAGAATGTCTTTCCCAATGGCCCCTTCTTTCCAAGGTCTGTCATGCAAACACCTACTCATCTTCCATGTCTGATCACTGATCACCCCTATTTCAAAACCTTTACCCAACCTCCCTAGGGTGAATCAACCACTACCTCTTTTGCATTCTCTTCGGCACGTTGCAATAGCTCTCTTGCAACATCACTGGAGCTTGTTTGTTTACCTATTTCTTTCTCCTTTGTTAGACTGTTGCTGTCTTTTTCTTTTGCATCTTCTAGCTTGACTCTATAGTCACACACTAGCCCTTACCTGCCACATATCAAAATTGGAGCTTACAACAAGAGCAGAGATCAGGCGGGGCTGTCTTGGTTTCACACTCACACCTTGTCCCTGCTACCCTATGGTTCTCTGTATTCTGATGGTTTTGAAAGTTCTTTTTCCAGATTATCTGTCCAAATGTTGAATCCAAATCTTGAACACTGACCCATGCCACTGGGCTATACTGTGTACTTGCCTGACCCCTGCTGGACTTGTATCTCTGGAAGTTGACTGCAGCTGTGTACTGGATTGTGAATCTTGCCAGATTTCTCCAGTTTAATTTGAGAGTTCACATTCCAAATTCTGCTTTGCTCTGAGAGCCACGGGACCAAGATCCCTAACCTATGCTCTACCCAAGCTGTCCCGGTTCAGCCCCTCCTGATCAGCCTTATCCTGTGTTAGCTTTGTCTTGCACAGTTTCCTCTGACCCTAGCCCCACCCTCTTCTATCAGCAAAGACAGGATAGGATGTGGATAGTTTATGATTTGTAATGCCACCCCTTTTATTCCTACTCAATGAGGTATGTCATAATGCCAGTGAATGAGTACACGGCTTTAGAAATGTAACAACCTGTTCTGTCCTTGTACATTTTAAAAAGTAAATATTTCACCAACTTCAGTACTTTGCCATTAATTGTGAATTAGGTGTGTGAGCCCCTCAAGGAGTCATGAGGGCTTCTAAGCCAGATCGTGAGTTCCTGAGAGCGAGAGCTGTGTCACATTTGTCTCTGTAAACCCAGCATCTCACACACTTCCTGACAATAGCAGGTGCTCAGTATGTGTTTGTTTAATTGGTGGCTGGTTGATGAATTATAAAATAAAAAATTTAATTTTTAAAATTCCCTAGACTTGCCTAAAAAAACCAGGAGATAGAGACTATCTTCAGTCAATGATTTTTCAGATTGTCTCCAGCTGTTTAAAGGCAGTTCCTAAGGCCAGAGTTTTTAGAATTCTGTATCCTTTTCAGTAAGGCCATGACAGAGGTGACTGTTTTGGAGAATATATGAAATAGCTAATAAGTTGGTACACTCTTGGGAAGTTATTACTTTTACACACTGGTGAGTGGTTTCTAGTCTATTGTTATGGATCTCTTTTGAGTAACCATATATAATTTACTAGGGGATCCCATAAATCTATTTTTTCAGCCATTTGGTCAGATGCTCACATTATACTTTTAGGCTATTATTACTCCAAGGAGCTCACAATTCCAAATAGCACAGTGAAAATAACATCTGTCTTAGAGAGCCTGATTCATACTGTGCTCTCTATTATCTAACCTGACTTCTTTGGCCTAGTCACTTTGCATTGGTGAGACTTTAAAACAGGGGTGAAACAAAAAATCTCTAATAGCCTCATTGACTCTAAAATTCTTGATTATAACACTTGGAAGAATTTAGAAAATACATGGACAGATTGTCTCTCTTAGACTGTTTGGGCTGCTATAACAGAATTCCATAAACTGGATAGCTTATAAACAATAGTAATTGATTTCCCACAGTTCTGAAGCCTAGGAAGTCCACATCAAGGCACCAGAAGATTTCATGTCTGGTGAGAACCTCTTTTATAGATGGCACCTTCCACATGGTGGAAGGAACAAACAAACTCTTTTGGGCCTCTTTTAAAAAGGGTACTAATTCCATTCATGAGAGTTCCACCCTTATGACCTAATCACCTTCCAAACGCCCCACCTACTAATACTGTCACCTAGGGGATTAGGTTTCAACGTATGAATTTGGAAGAGGGAGAGGACCCAGATATTCAGACCACATTACTCTATAAAGCAAGAATACAATATTGTAAAGGTTGGTCCAGGTCTTTCTGTACTCTCCCAAGTGGAAAAGATTGTTGCCTCAGTCTCCAGGTCAAAGAAGATATTGGGCTTGCTTGTCCATTGCTAAACAAAATGGGCATCTAGCCTGTGGTGGGGAAAAGTGAGGTCACTGTTGCAAGGATTCTAGATTTGCCACATGGCTGGTACATATGGATTGCATCATGGGGTAACCGCCATAAGAGCTAGATATGGTACTTCAGAGAAGTGTAGTAGACTCAGATTAGATTAGTGTTTAGATAACAGTGCCTCTTCTGGCATTTAGGATTCATGAGCCTGTTGGCATTCTCATCAGTCTTAAATTTTTTTTTTTTTTTTGACTCATTGTTTTACTCTGTAGCCCAAGCTGGGATACAGTGGCACAATCATGGCTCACAACAACCTCGACCTTCTGGGTTTAGGTGGTCTTTCTGCCTCAGTCTCCTGAGTAGCTGAAACTACAGGCATGTGCCACCATGCCTGGCTAAGTTTTGGATTTTTTGTGGGATGAGGTAACACTGTGTTGTCTAGGCTGGTCTCAAACTCCTGGGCTCAAGCAATCCACCTACTTCACTCTCCCAAAGTGTTGGGATTACAGGTATGAGCTACCATGCCTGGCCCTCACCAGTCTTAAGATTTGTGAGGGGGCGCCCTGTCTAACTTGAGAGAGTGATGTGATGGGATCCAGAGCCTAATGGGAAGTCTAGCCTTTGAGAGGAGGTAGAGATCCATTGCAAATGGAGAAAAGCTGAAGAAACAGGTATTGACAAAAGTAGGTTTTACATATGGAGATGAGAAGGGGAAGGTTCCTATCTAATCATGCCTCTTTTTTCAGGGAGTATGAATCCAAGTCATCAAGAAAAGGGCAGGGAGGGGATGTAGGAGGTTTCTGGAGAGGAGAGGTATGAAACAATTGTTGTAGGAATTGGGAAAATGAGCTTATTAGGGTAGCTATTCCGGGAAGTAGTGTATGCCCATTTGAGATTTGTATTAATGAATTTAAAATTATTTTTCTTAGTATTATTCAAGACATAAGAAAAGTGGGTATACAGGTTCAACCAGAGTTTTGTTAGTAAAGTACACTTAAAGGAGAGAGTGTCAAGGGAGCGATAGTAATGATGGATCGCAGCATCTAAAGATGGAAAAGAGGGAAATAAAGAGAGGTGACGGATGTGTCCACAATAGATAGACAGTTTAGATGGAAAATTGTAGCAGTGGAGGAGGTTGTTAATAGATTGAGCTCAAAGAAATAGAATATGGTGACCAGAAGTTGGATGCTTGAAACTGAGCTTATGGAAGTAATAATGACAGAATCCACAATATAGTTATGGGGATGGCTGGATGAGATGATATGGAAGAAATTGAGACATTGGGTTGTATGATGTGTCATCTATATGGATGATGTCCTTACTAAAAATGATGACAGAAGTGGGGGGTAACAAAGAAGATTCTGGTCTAGGATCCAGGATCTAGTCCTGTCAAAGAAAGAAGGAATAATTGGGAGCATTGAGGAGGTAGAGCAGTTGGTATCACTGGCTGACATGAGTTTCACAGTGATGAAAGGAAGGGGAAAGATTTGAGGTTGCAATGGGAAATATGAAGGGTAATGTAACTTCTAACCCTTGTGAATATGAAACGTGAGAGGGGAAAAAACCCAGTTTTACTTGAGATGCTTTCAGGAGAAGCAATATCCTTAGGAGATAGTCCAGTTTCATTCAAGGCAAAGAGCAGAAGGGAATGTTCAGAGAAGCTATTAAAAATAAAATGGGGGCAACTCCCTCGTGTCCCCTCTCTTTCTGGGAGCTTTTCTGTCCTCTCAATAAATTCTACTTAAAAAAAAATACAATGGAACTTACTAATCAGAAATTTTAGAGAATGCAAGAGGAACATTTGGAAGGGAAGGTGGGGTGAGGGCTAGGACCAGGTTCAGGGAGGTACTGTGCAGAGAGGGGAAAACTAATGACTGCGGAAGAGCTTTAGGCTTTTAAAAGGTGAAGGATAGAACCACAGATATTAAGTATCCAACAAAGAGGGCCAAGAAGGTCATAGAACACTTTTCTTGATGATAAATATCTTAGGAACTTTACTTTTCTGGACATCAGAATTGTGGAAGCTTTCAGGTAAGAAAAGGAGTAAAGCAAGTCTGTGGAATGAAAGTATATTCAAGTAATAATAATTAACTTGTGGTTCAGGCAGACCTTGTTTAGTAAGTGTACTGGTAGAAACATTTGAGCTCAGAAACAAAGAAGTCATACCCAGTTGGAAACTATCTAATGATGCATGACAATGGGTTAATAATTGAAAAACCACTTTTTTCTCCACCAGAAGTTCTTCATGTGGTCTGGGTTTTCTGAAGAGAGAAGAGATAGCTTTCATTAAATTCTCTGAGTCATCATTGACCCCCAGTAGATGACCAATCACTGGTCTACGTGAATCAAACATTGGATGCTTTTTTTCTAAACTAGTTGAAATTTCTTCTGAGTTTACCAAGCTTTTTTAAAAAAATCATCACTTAGACACAAACCTTAATCCTTAGTTTATATAATTGAGTTTTCTGTGAACTCTTGTTATAGTATAATGAGAAATACTATACAGAAGAAACTTAGCAATTTTCCATAGTTACAAAGAGAGTCTTTGCCGTGTATTGCACTTCATAAATCGGTGAGTAAATAAACAAGGAGACATGGTAAATAGACAAGGGTATGCTGTCCCTGAAAATACTCTTGATTGCATAATAAAAAAGTAATTATGAACTACATGGCATGTACATGACTAATTTGAATAGTACTCTACAGAACAAACAAATTCCTCACTAACCGACTTCATTGGAATTGGTGATAATTCTAACCTGCAGAACGAGTTTATCTTTGCATTAGGAAAAATGTATTTGATATTAATATTAATCAAGTAAATAAGAGAAGTGGATAGCTTATTTGAATAAAGTCCCTTGTCTAATAAGTTATTTTCAAGCATTTGGAAAATCACACTTACAGTGTTTGAATAATACCCATGAATATGTTAATGAAAAATTAGTATTTATTTTTAATCATTATTTATTATTAATTTGAAAACTCCATAACATTTTCCCTTTTTTTCTGTTTATTCACTCATGTACATTTTTGAAGAACCACAGCCCAGCTTCACTCCCGTGTTTCAGCGATGTGACTGTAAGTCTGCATGCTGTGAACCCCAGACTTACCCTTCCTCTAGTTAGCATAAGTTTCTTACATTTAATCCAATATTAAATTTTTCCTTCTTCTCAAATTCATAGATACCAAAATAGACAGGAATTCTATTGTAAGAGACTTTTAACATAAATATTCATGTTTGCAAGTTATTGAAACAAATAATATCTTTTGGCTTGTGATAATTTCAAATGACTTCATGATTAAATGTTGAAGCCAGCACACCCACAGTTCACTGTAGCGTCAACCTCCTAGGCTCAAGCAATTCTTCTACCTTAGCCTTCCAAGTACTGGGACATCAGGCTTGTTTTTGACTTTTTTGTAGAGATAAGATCTTGTTGTCCAGGCTAATCTCGAACTCCTAGACTCAAGCAATCCTCCTGCCTTGGCCTCCCAAAGTGCTGGGATTTCAGGTATGGCTACCATGCCCGGCCCAAATAGACCTATTTTTTTTTTAATTTTTAATTTTATTTTATTATAGAGATGTGGAGGTACAAGTAAGTGTTATATAATGCACAAGTAGGCTGCATGCAGGTGAAGCTTGGGCCTCCAACTGGCCCTCACTTCCTCTGGTTTAGGACCGGGTACGCTTTGTGTTGTTACATGCTCCCCCTCTTCCTTCTTCCCCTAGCAGTGCCCAGTGATGACTGCTCCCTCCCTTGTGCTAATGTGACTACTGTTCAGGGCCCACTTATGAATGAGAGCATGTGGAATTCAGTTGTTTGTTCTGTGATAGATCACTAAGTATGGTTTCCAACTCCATCAAGTTTGCTGCAAAGTCCAAGATTTTGTTCTTCTGTATGGATGCACAATACTTCATTGTGTATATGCACACATTTTCTTTATCCAATCCACTTCTGATGGGCAGTGCAGTTGGTTCCATGTTTTTGCTATTGTGAATAGTGCAGCTATAAACATGCATGTGCAGATGTCTTATTTTTGTACAACGATGTATGTTCCTCTGGGCAAAATCCCAAGAGAGGTATTGCTGGGTCATATGGCAGGTCAATTTTTAGTTCTTTTAGTAATCACCACATTGCTTTCCATAGAGGCTGAGCTAATCTAAACTCCTACCAAAAGTGTAGAAGCATTCGCTTTCCTCTGCACCCTCGTCAGCCTCTATTGTTTTTTTATTTATTGATGAGGACCATTCTTACTGGAGTTAGGTGGTATCTCATTGTGGTTTTGATTTAAATTTCTCTGATGATTAGTGAGGCTGTGCATTTTTTCATGATCTGTTGGCTGTTTGTATATCTTCTTTTGAGAGATGTCATTCATATCCTTTGCCCACATTTTGATAGGATTTTTTCCTTTTTAGCTTGTTTGAGTTCCTTGCAGATTCTGGATTTTAGGTCTTTGTCGGATAAATAATTAGCAAATATTTTTTTCTCATTCTGTGGGTTGTCTCCCCGCTCTCTTGATGGTTTCTTTTGACCTGTTTTTGATGAATAAAAAATATTGACAGTTTGGAAAGACACGGTTATAAGTCATTTTTTTGTATCTTAAACTACACAGTTAAAGATGTATATTTAAATTAAGTTTGTATATAGAATTAGAGGACTTTCTGACTAGTATGTATTTTCTTACCCACTGTACATGACCAGCAAATAATATAACAATCACTTACTTATTTACATATATATGTAGAAATACCAAATCATCGCACACCAACTGAATTTTATATTTCAAGTCTTGTGAATGATAGAGCAATCTGTTACAAGTTTATTTCAAGGAAAAATAAAGGGAAAATGCATTTAGGCTTAAGTTATTAGGAATGAACCTTGAATATATTTTTTCTTCATATTTGGGTTAATTGAGTTTGCAACTTAGAGTGACAGGCTATTGCTTAAAGACCAAATTTTCTTACGGGATTAATAATTGCTGGCAGAATTTACAATTTGTTGTATTTCCCAATGTTGGTAGAATCTTTATTCCCATGATTTTTCCTTGTCTGTATGGATTTCATTAACAGAAATGTATTTAAAAAATGCACACAATGGGCATTTAATAAATATTTAAGTGAACAAATGAACAAACAATGAGGAAAAATGATTCTATGGCTCCTTTTTATACTTGAATGTTTTGGTCCATTCATGTAGCAAATATTTATTGAGCATGAACTCTGTCCTGAGTACTGTCCCAGGATGGTGACGACAGACAGCCACAGGGAAGACAAGTTTCTGTCTTTGTGACACTCACCTCCTGGAGTAGCAGAGCTAGTCTTGATGGAGTGTTCACTTGGGGCCAGGCATAGTTCTTGTGTATCACACATATTAACTCGTTTAATCTCATGAGACCTTTGTATGGTAGGTGCTATTTTTACTCATCCAGATTTTGCAGATATGACATCTGGGGCTCAGAGAGGTTATGGCACTTACTCCTAGTCACACAATTAGCCAGAATTGATGGGTTCAAACGCAGGGAATTACAACTTCTGAGTTGTCTCTGTATTTATATGACTATGGGAGAAAGTGGAAGAGGAATAAGGTTTGGTGATGAAACTCCAAATGGGCAAATGTTTTATAGTAATTTAGTGTCCATCAAAGATCTTTTCACATGTGTTGCTTGAATAACTGAGTGACTTTCACTAGATGTTAAGTACAAGTTTTGGTGCTGGTAGATGAGGTTCTCAGACCAAATTTTCTCTTTTCAGTCCACTATGATAAGTCTCATTGCCATGATTACATTTTTTTAAAACTAGGAGTATAGTGTAATAATATATTCTGTCTATATATTTTTCTTTCACAGTTTAATTCTAAGAATTTAAGAAAGAAGAGATCCAAATAAAGAGTACATTGAAGGGTATAATGTCAGTAATTCCTGAGTGGTAATAATGGAGAATATGTTTTTAGGTATATTTCCAAAGGATCTACATTAACAATCTATTTACTAAAATACAAATATTAAAATCTGGTTATTTGCTTATTTTATCATACTCCGACATGAATCTGAGATTGTCTATTCATATAATCTTTAAAGGTATATGGTTTCAAAGCTATAATAAGACACAAGGAGGGATCCACAAAAACCTGGCATTTATTTATAAAAAATTGTGCATTTATTCTCACATGTTTAAACTTCAGCAACCTTCAAAGTACTCTCTGTTTGATGCAACACACTTATCAAGACTTTTTCCCTTGCTTTAGAGAGTTTTTGAACTTGTCAATTTTGATGACTTTTAGTGCTTCTGCCATTTTTTGTTTCACCTCTTCCACATTGGCAAAACATTTTCCTTTGAGGACTTTTTTCATCCAGGGAAACAAACAAACTAAAAAAGTTGCTCGGTGTGAGATCAGGTGAATAGGAAGGGTAGGGAATGGGAGTCCTGCCATTTTTGGTCAAAAACTGCTGAACACTCAGTGTGGTGTGGGCTCCCAAATCGCCCATCATGAAATGGGCAAATGTGATGAAAGAATCTCAAAAAAAAAAAAAAAAAAAATTCACTGAAGCCAAATGCAGACTCACAACAATGCTAGCTGGTACACTGATGCAGATGGGTTCCTAGAACACTTACCTAGCAGGGGAAGCCTGTACTACAAGGGACCCATCCTCCAAAAGATAGTTCTGGGGTTTTTTTAGGCCCACCCTCATACTAGCATTTTAACTAGAGCAATGGAGAAAGGTGGAGTTGGGCTGTTTGGTTGATACCTAGGTAGCCAATCCGAGCAGGTTAGGATAAAAGAGAAGATTGAGACCATTTTGAAAAAGCAGACTGAAACCTTCAAGGACTTAAATAGAGGTATGTGAAAGAGATTAAAGGAAGGTGCTGAAGAGTATATATTACATAAGCAAGATTTTGAGCAGTGTCACTAAAATGAGAGGGGTCATCATATTCCTAGACTTTTCCAGCTCTAAAATTTCAGAACCTTCCCTGAGGAACAAACAGTTGCTGAAGCCAGAAGCTTGATGCCATATATACAACCTCACTCATCAACAGAGCTGAAGCCCTGGCTGGTCTCTGTCTCTGTTCTATAAGTGGTTGTGGCAGAGCTGGCTGGCAAGCAGGGACAGAAGTGCTCTGAGATGACTTGCCTGAGCTCAGACCCAACTGTCTCTTTCTGTTAGTGTTTGGAATATAATCTGAAGTCCTTAGGATTTTACACTATTTAGCCTTCAACAGATTCTCAAGTGGATGACCTTTAAAGTGTCAGTCCTTCCCCTCGTTTTTCCATGATTGGGCATATTTATGAGGACAACCGAAACTTCCATCTCCCACTTTCATTGCCAGTAAAAGCAGCAGAAATGACAGCAATAAAAAGTCTTGGCTTCTGTTACTGAATCAATGACCAATCCTTTCATATCCAAGTAAGCTCATGTGACAATAAGCAATGGTCTGTAGCATCATTATCACTAAAGGCCAGCCAGCAATTTCATTATAAAATCTTCGGAGGCAGCTTGTAATTTGGCTGTTTTAATTAAACCTCAACAGCCCAGATTGCCAGGGGGAATGTACTGGGAATTTTCCACTGAGCTGTCACTCTAAAACAGTGTTCTACTGTGGATTTGATGTCAGAAATCATAAAAATATTTAATGCCAGATAATTGGCATAACAATGATCTTGAGTGGCAGCTTGAGTGCTTGGGAAGTTAAATGAAAATTGATATGATTATTTATCTCTTGAACTGTCAAATCAACATATGCACCTTTTACTTTGTCAGCACTGCCCCATCTTGGGGGCAGTTGACTGTAATCAGTAGTTAACTCTATGCATATTGGCAGGGGACTAGTTTTGATTACATTGCTTTCTTCTCTTATTTTTTTCATTGTAGGTGAGGTTAGTGAGAATAATAGTAATACCAAATTTACCAATATAAACTTGAGCCATACAAGACTAAATGTATAAAAGAATATTTTCTTGGCTTACTCTATCTGCTCAGGGAGTTCAGGTTGTATAAAACAGCTATTAATGGCAATGGCTACCATTTATCGAGTGTTTATGCTGTATGAGGTACTAGGCTAAAACTCCACCATTCCCTCATTTAAAACTCAAAACTACTTTATAGAGGAGGATAATAGCAGCATTTCAGAGATAAGAAAACTTGCAAAATTCCTCAGTGAGAAAATGGTGGATATGTGGTTTCAACTCAGGTCTGCTCAACACTGAAGTTCATGTTTTAAACTATGACTATATCATAATGCTTCCTGCCACAGACAACTCCTTTCTATACCAAAAACCAAATTTTTTTTCCAAGAGTCTAAATTGGGACAAGAATTTTTTATATATTTCCCTTCAACCAAAGGAAAATATTTATTCTAGAGCTACATTTATAAAAAGTTAGAGCTAAATATAAAACATTCAATTCACCTGCTTTTAGCTTAAGAACAGTCACAAAACTTAATGTAATTTTACAAAAGCTAATATTTATTACTTATATTTTATGTTTGTGTTGTGGCTAAGTAGGAGGGGGAGAAGTGAGGTGAAAGAGAGAGGAAATAGAAAGGAAAAACAGAAAGAAAGGACTTCAAAGATGAGGGGAAAGGAAGACCGATGGAAATAAGGAAAGAGAAACAATTCCTAGAAACAAAGGGGAGAGGTCCTAGGATGGCTCTTGCACCATCCTTGACCTCCATCTCTGGAAACTTTTCCCCATGTCTCTTTCTCTCAACCAAGGTCTTTCTTTTAATGGGATCAATTACTCCTCTGTATTGGCTTCATCTTCTTTGCCTTCAAACATACATAGCTCTTCCTTCATGAAAAAACTTTCCCTTGGTCTTAAGTCTTTTCAGTGGTTGAATTAGTGACTTACTGGACAAGATCTGTGCACCCATTTACTAGGCATTAGCTGCTAGCTCCTAGGGGGTACAGAGAAACACAAAATAGGTTTTTAATTTCTTTTCACAAGCAAACTTTCTGAATGATTTGAAATTAATTGTAAATAGGAATCTAAGGTCATATTTTATTTTGTTATTATTTTTTGCTTTTCATATTAAAAAAAATCTAGAATGGATAAAAAGAATAATAATCAAGGATGTAGGTACCAGAAAAGTGGGCAGAAAAGTGTGACTTAGAAAAGTTAGGGACCCTAGCCTCATGACTGCCTTATTTTAATAGCTGTACCTAACATAAATAGCTGAGTTTTTCATTGTTGTAGCTTCTTCTGCTCCATCTATTAATACAAACATGGCACAGCTAGCTTGCCTTGCAAGGCTTCAAGTAAAGGACCCCATTTAGACAAAGACCAATACAACAATCCTTGGCTAACTAGAAGGATCTTATCTTCATGTGGTCTCATTCCACATCTAAATAGCTAACTACCTTCATTGTTGTGTGTGAGATGATTTCACCCCTTGAAAATATGGCCACTTCAGCTCAAGACAGTGTTAAATCTTTTTAATGATCGATAACTTATCCTACCTCCTTTGACATGCAACTGAAAAATTATGACAGGCTGGGAACATAGGACATTGTAAACTTTGTAATGTTGGCATTATCACCCATTAAATACTCATTAGCTAACGGTCACTAAATTTACAAATTAAGGAAGTTATATATAGAATACTGAAAAAGCATAGTAAAAAGATGGATGTTTGCTCATATCTGCTCAGGAAGCCCCTTCACTTCTCAGTTTAAAATGTTATTTTTTTCAACTCCAAAATATACTGTTAGTATTACTCTTCCTCTTCCCTTTGCTCTTCCTTTTATCCCTCAGTGCCAGAACTTCCAGAGACTTTTCACCCAGATGCCATCTTTTTGTATGCCATTTTGAAGAGATTCAGTGAGGCCTGCTGAAGGGAGGATGCTGCCTGTAAGGCCATATTTTAGAGTGATAATTAAATCAATTAAGAGTAAAAATCTGTCAAATCAGTTGCTTGTAGATCAATCACCATGGTGACTGTCTTTCTTCTTTTCAACCACTTATTTTTTCTTTCTGCGGATTATAATCACTTCATTTCATTTCTGTCCACTGATTATTTGGCACATACTCCCCCGACTAAACCTACAAACTTGAATGTCACCACTTACTTCCTTACTGACAAATTAAATGTTTCTTTTACTCTCACACTTTCCTTTCTTTCTATTGTAGTATATGTATTGAATAAACTCCTCCACCTCTTTTTCCCACCTGCAAATTATTTCTTTTTTAGAACTATAGCTCAAATCTTCATTTCAGTTCAGTAAAGCTTTATTTCAAATTGAATGAGCTTGGTTAGTAAAGCTTTATCTAGAACTGAATGAGCTTGCTAAATTTGGGGAAAGCTACTCAATGAGACGTTGAGGTACTGTCTGACAGTGTTATAGCTGTAGGGTGTTGATTTCATTCTTGTGCATCTGAAACACACCTTCCAACAATGATGGTTCCTCTCCAGAAAGGAGATAGTGTCTTCATTGCATATGACTTATTTGAGGGTAGTTATTTTATATGTGATATGCATCTATCAGAAGAAGACCCGGATTTTCTCATTTAACCACTGAATATCTCATTTTTAAAAATATTCAATGATTCAGACCCTCTAGCTCTCTGGGTGTGGGCAGGGGAATCCAGTTTGTCAGAAATAATCTAAGTTGAATCATGACTTTTTCAGATCTATCTTCTCTTACCTTAAAGGGAAGACCACCAAACTCCATGAATTTTAACACAGAAATCTTTCTTCTGGGTCCTTAGAAAAAACATTCTTAGTATAAAGGCACAAACTGCTTAGATATTTCGTTACATTTTATGTTTCTCAACTCTATTTTGTGCATACTCTGTGCAGTTACTTATTTTGGGGGGCTAAAGTATCCTATGAAATTGGTAATCAAAATATTGTCCCTTTGTCCTTCTCTGTTTAGAATTACAAGAGTTTGCATTTTAAAAAGTGTGTTTTGCTTATTGATACAATAAAGATATTTGGGTTGTATTCACATGGTTAAAAAAAGGGAAAGGAGTCGCTATGAGACTTGCTCTATTTTTATGTCATGAAACAACTGGCTTGGCAGATTTCCACTCTTAATTGATTCAATTACCCTTATAAAATAGGATTTTAGATAGATGCTTGTTCATAATTAATTTCTGACTCATAACCTCATAACCCCACCATTTCTGACCCTTTGCTTTTAGAAGTTTACATAGAAAAGAAATTTCAAAAATGAGTATCAGTTAATTTGAAGAATCTGAGTCCAGGTGAAGGAATATAGATAGATAGATGATAAAAAGAGATAGATAGATAGATAGATAGATAGATAGATAGATAGATAGATAGATAGAGACAAGAGGGTACTAAGTCATTCAGATTTAAGAGTATACAAAATTTGGGCTCTTGAATTCTTTTTTTTTTCTCTGTTGGCTGCCCATATATCTTTTGCCCACTTTTTTTTTTTAAATTTAATCGATATTTTTTATTTTGATATTGTGGGGTACAGTTAAGGGTTAGGTATACAAATATGCTTCATTCAGGCTCCCTTGTTGATAACTGGTATCTCCCCATCTCTAGACAGATGTTTACTACTATTAGTCCCATTCCCTCCCCATAGTTTCCCAACACTGTCAGTCATTTTCTTATAGTAGTGCATTGGATGATCAA
>NW_007250673.1:1162955-1164329 GCF_000164805.1 Carlito syrichta
TATATGAGTGAGAATAATGTGGTACTCAGATCTTTGTTTCTGTGAGAGGTCACTTAGTATATAGACTCTAGCTCCATCCAGGTTGCTGCAAAATTCATGATTTTGTTCTTTTTTATGGCTGCATAGTATTCCATCGTGTATATATACCAGATTTTTTTTATCTAGTCCTCTTTTGATGGACAGCGTGGTTGGTTCCAGGTTCTAGCTATTGTGAACAATGCTGCAATGAACATTCATGTGCAGGTATCTTTTTTATAGAGTGATTTGAGTTCTTCAGGGTATATTCCCAGTAGGGGGATTGCAAGGTCATATGGGAGGTTGATGCTTAGAGCTTTTAGGAATCGCCACATTCCTTTCCACAGAGGTTGCCCTAGTTTACACTCCCACCAACAGTGTAGAAGTGTTTCCTTTTCACCACACCCTCTCCAGCAGCTGTTATTTTCTGAGTTGTTGATAATTGCCATTCTGACTGGAGTTAGATAGTATCTCAGTGTGGTTTTGATTTGCATCTCCCTGATGATTAATGAGGTTGAGCATTTCTTCATGTGTCTGTTGGCTGCTCAAATGTCTTCCTTTGTGAAGTGTCTGTTCATATCTTTTGCCCACTTTATAATGGGGTTGTTTGTTTTTTTCTTTTCAGTATGTTTGAGTTCCTTGTAGATCCAGGATGTTAAGCCTTTGTCAGACCTGGAGTTGGCAAATACTTTTTCCCAGTCTGTAGGCTGTCTTCCTGCTCTCTTGATGGTTTCTTTGGCTTTGCAGAAGCTTGTCAGTTTAATGAGGTCCCACTTGTCTATCTTATCCCTTATGGCCTGTGGGTTTCGAGTTTTCTTCAGGAATTGGATGTCAGTTCCAATTTCCATGAGGGTATGTCCTTCATTTTCTAAGGTTCTTATGGTTTGGGGTTTTATATTTAGGTCCCTGATCCATTTGGAGTTAATTTTTGTGTATGGGGATAGATAGGGGTCCTGTTTCAATTTTCTGCATGTGGTCAGCCAGTTTTCCCAGCACCATTTACTGAATAGGTTCTCTCCCCAGTGGTAGGTGGTGGAGGCTTTGTCGAAGATAAGTTGGTTGCGAAATTGAGGTCTTGCCTCTGGAATCTCAATTCTATTCCATTGGTCTATATGCCTGTTCCTATACCAATACCAAGCTGTTTTGATGATTGTAGCTTTATAGTAAAGTTTGAAGTCTGGTAATGTGATACCACCTGCTTTGTTTTTTTTTTTGCTGAGGATTGTTTTGGCTATTCTTGGTTATTTGTGTTTCCATATGAATTCCTGTGTTGTTTTTTCTAGGTCTGAGAAGAATGTTGCTGGTAATTTGATAGGTATTGCATTGAATCTGTAGATTGCCTTAGGTAAGATGGACATC